>NC_081136.1:17723889-18023889 GCF_958295425.1 Solea solea
TTTACCTTTTTTGTAGCTATCTGATCTGGTGATTTTAGCCAATATCAGACCAACCTAAACTAAGTAATGTATCAGCTTCATTAGCAAGATAAGTACTCTGTGGTGGTCGGCTGAAAAGTTCATAGTCTGACCATGATGCAATAGCTGAATTTGATCAAATGTGGTTTATTTTTCAACATAGTCTCTCCTGCAGTGTGCATACTTCTTCCTTGGTATAGATGCTGTCATCCTGTCTTTCTGTGTATGGTCCAAAGTGTTCTGGGTTAGGGAATGTTCAAGTAAATCAGCTGGATCTGCTTCACTTTCTTTTGCAGTTTTGTATCAGGGGTCAAAAGCTGTGTGACCCACCGAGCAGGGACTTTCAACATGTCAATTTCTATGTGCAGAATGTTCTCTATTCCTTCACGGGAGATGCTTACAGCATTGGCTATCTGATTAACAGTCAAACAGCTGTCATCCTGTTAACCATGTGGTTAACACCATCAATGTTTTCTAGGATGGTGGTTGTGGTAGTACGTGTGGACCATGGGTCATGTCATCTTCAAGGCTCTCCCTACTCCTCTTTAATTCACCTGCCCACTGCCTGCACAGTTGAGAAAATTTTGTCCATATGAAAAAAATTTACATTTTTCATAATCCGAAATTAGCCATCAAATGTGGGTTTATCTGAAAGGAATCAATGCATTAAGTATCACAAAAGGTTGAATTTAATGCATGCCAAATTTCATTGCTCTGGCATTACTCTTTCTTAGTGAACCTATGAACCTTTCAGCCCACCCCCATAGCTCAGAGACTGAGGATAATGCACCTCATGCTGTCTGATAATTTCCAAGCAAAAGGAAAATAACACATCGCGATAAATTTAAATAATTATGTCCATAACTGTGACTGACACAAACATCTTTATTATTATAATAATAATAATAATAATAATAATAATAATAATAATAATAAACCTTTCATACAAGGATTGCAGCTCAAAGTGCTTCACAATAAAAGGAAAATTCAATAATTCATAATAGAATGTGTTAATGTGTCATGAGAGACAGAGAACACATTTTAGGATAATTTCTATGTCAATTAATATCACAGGGACCAGATCAAGTAGAGGATATTTCTACTGATGCAGTTAAATTTGGGCTAGTAAAGCTTGCACATGTGTCTATGTGAAAGTCAGAGCGATCAGAGTGATATATTTTAACATAGGATCCATTATTCCTGAAATCTATATAATCTGTCCTACAATGTGCACAGGGCAGCAAAAACGTAAGGAGGGTCACTAATGACAGACCAATGTGTTTTAATACTGCTGCCAGAGCTAAGGCCTGCAAAGCTTTGACCTCTGACTAGTATGAGCAGCAGACTTGTATTCAATGGGACTCGTCTTCATTTGTATTTGGCTTGTCTCTCAGATGTTAGATTTGCAGTACGCCATGTTTTAAGGCATATGGGGGCATTTAAAGATTGACGTGCTGTGGTATATTTGAAGACTGATTGGTTAAACTTAGATATTGACATGATGTCATTCTGCGCCTACCCTCTATTGACTCAGCTGTGTTGATGCCCATTATAATTCCTTAAATAGAAACTACGCTCATATACCCTTTGTGATTTGATAAGATGACAGAAAGGATAAAAGGAAAATAGTATGCAGTAAGGGAAGCCTACAACATATACTCATGAGACCTAGAAGCATCTAAGAAACACAAGCATGCATTTTAATTAAGTGCCTCACTCTAATATGTGAACCCCAGGTACTATATCTCAGAGTAACCACCATATAACAGTATAGAACAGTATTCATATGTCATTATTGTGACCTTCCAATTAGTTTATCAACGGTCCCAGTTAATAATTAAATCAACTGCAATGTTCAAACTCCTGACATGGACAAACTGACGTGGTTGCCAGTCAAATTACACATGTTTAGGCTTCACAATAGAGCATCACGTGACAATTTCTATGAATTGCCATGAATGCAGAAAAAATGAATGGGACCGGTGCTGAGAGTCCATTGCACACTTCAAATCCACAGAGATTGACCGATATATCGCAAAACTTGATAGACTGACTATATCTGATCCTTATAATGCCCCTGGCTTGATTTTTAAGTGGATGGAAACAGCCAGAGAGGAAATTATTGCAGACCTGCAGTATCCTGACATCTTCAACTTCTTGATTTCTAAGCAGTGATACAACTTCACCATCTCTCTGGATTTGTGGGTATCCGGTAAAATGTTCTCACATTAGCCTGTCTCCGACTGTTTTGGCCCATCATACTATATGTCCACCATCTTCACTTTTATGACAAAAGAGCCAGCGAAGGGATTAGTTGCTTGACATATTGCCTGATTCATGTGTAGTCTAGTATATACAGTATGTATATAGAGGTAAACAGTGTGATTTCGTCAGATACTGGAGTCCTATGCACACTTAAATTCAGAGATTTAATACCATGGACAGTGATGACAAAATGCTGATTTTTCTTCATATACATGTATCCTGTATATGTTTTGCAATAAACTGCTGGAGAACTCCATTAAAAAATAACCAATTATCCACTGGCCTTTTAAGCCAAACACTTAAGCTCAGTCAGAGGGTTGCAACAGTGACACTTTTGTTTATGAGGATGACATTTATGTGGAGCAAAGTCTGCAAAAGGTCTATTTACAAGAGCTCAACAAAACACACAAATGTGCTCCAGCAGACCCACACACATACTAGAACCAAAAAATGCATGAGGCCATATTGGCCCGATAAAACGCAATCCAAGTTTCCTCAGTTGGAAAATTGCACAGTGGAAACCACAAATCCAGAAAGCTAGAGAAAGGAAACACGGATCCGTGAGCCTCCACACATACATGCATCAATACACTAACTACACATGTACTTAACAATGTATCAGCAACCACACCATATGTGTGGCAGAAATATATCCAACAAGCAGCACATGAAACAGCCAAGCACAGACACTTCCTCTTTACAAAACAAGTAGACACAGAGATGCACAGCAAAATAATGACACATGCCTATGAGTCACAGACCAGCTCTGATAACGTGATAAGTGTACAGATATGAGCAGAACAAAATGGTGGAAACAATGAGGGAAGTGCAGCTGGTAGGGAAATGGAATGCAACAAATACAACATGAAAGAAAAGAATAAGGGGAGCAGTGATGGGGGGAGGAAGAACAAGTTAATAGGGAGGAAAATGATGACGGAAAGAGAACAGCAACAGCAAATTGGCAGAGAGATAACTCAGTTCAGTCATGCTACAGATAACTGAAGAGAAGTTTTGCTCACTTTATGCACACATTATTAGAATGACAATGCTGCTCTCACAAATTAAACCAAAAAAAACAAACTAGTGTAAAAAAAAAAAGGAAGGGGAACAAGAGTGCAGGCAGAATTATAACTTGGAAAATAAAGAAGAGTGCAGCGTAAGCATGAAAAGAGGAAAAAAATAAAGGAAGGCAGACGAGGGTTGTATTAGTAAGGAACACACATATACATATATATGTACAGTATATATACATATATATCTATACAGTATATGTATATGTATATAGATATAGATATAAGAAAGGAAATGACGATAAGATGCTTCTGTGAGAATCAATTTGTAACAAAAGCATATCCTTTTGACACTGGTGTTTTTCTGTAAAAACCCAACTTAACATAAATAGTTTATTCAATCTTAATTGAAAACAATACGGAAAAAGCCTAATTTGTAGGATTGCAAAAAATGTCAGACCAATGTTAGGCTAAGGTTAAGGCCAGCGTTACTGTAAACTACTGTAAATACTTAAAGCCTGGTTTCTGCTCATTGCAACGCAATGCAAGGGCTCCAAAAGATGCCTCAGAGGAAAGAGCGAGAGAGCAGATTGGTGTTTATAAGTAGCTCTGTAGACCAGAGAGACGATCACATGGTTGTGGATTCTTATGGGGCTCTTCCATTACACAGTTCTAGCACAACTCTGCTCGACTCAACTCGTTTTTGAGCTAAGCCGATAATAAAATGTGTCCTCAGACTGCCGGCCACTGATTGGTCAGAGAGTGTTGTCACTGAAAGAGTGATGAGCGCAAGAATCAAACCCGCCATTTTTAAAAACCAGCAAGAGCATTACAGCGAGCATACATGGCGGCAAAATTATACCATGGTCCGTCGACGAGGTGCAGACGTATTCAGAGAGCTGTGTTTGAGAGAGAAGTTTTTGTGGAGGAATTAAAAAAACACATATTAATCAGCCGACTTGGCTTGATGTTAGTCTAGACTAGACTAGTAGACTAGAGTTTATTTGCTGTGGTACAGATCATATATAACATGCTCTGCCTTGAGCACAGTTTAAACAGGGCCTCCACATCTTCCACCACCGACTAAAAACACATTTCTTTCAAGTCTACCTCGACTAAGACAACAACGACGACAATAAAAAAATAAAATAAAATAAAAAGCACTTACGTACATTGCACTTATGACTAGCACTTTATTGTTTGGCTTACTGGAAGCACTTACTTACTTCTAGCTCTTGTTTGTACCCAAATGTTTAAATGCACTCATTGTAAGTCGCTTTGGATAAAAGCGTCTGCCAAATGACATGTAATGTAATGTAATGCAATGCTTAACTTCCTGACTTTGTCCACAGCACTTGGAGAGCTCCGGTAACTGATGTCACACAACCGAGGCAATGGCATTTTGTCATGCAACAATGCTGTTCACATACATAGCAGCCTATATACTGGGCTGTATGTCAGATAACTTGTCAGTTCAATCAGAGACAGACTAATTGGACAGAACATTTTACTGGATCACCAAAATCATGAAGATGGCAGAGGTGGATCACTGCTATGAACACTGAAGTTTGCATCCAGATTCACAGCTTCCTGGTCGGCAAGAAAGTGTAAACTTAACACAACTTACAACAAGGCAATCAGAGATGGCAGACTTCGCCCAATTCACGCAACAAGCCTCTGGACCGGCAGAGGCTTGTAAGTTATGTTTCCCCTAAATTTCCCCTAAACTGCTGACTAGGAAGATGTGAGTCTGGACTCAAACGCTATTTAACATAAATATCTTGTTTATTTTATGTGCTTTTATTGCAAAGTGTAAATGTTCTCTGGAGTAGAATTAGGGAAAGTTTATCAGAAAGCTGAGGATGTAATGCTGCAGGTCTGGAATAATGTCCACTGTGGCTGTCTCCATACTTGTGAAAAGCACCCAAGAGTATTGTAAGGATCCCATATATTCAGTCTGTCAGGTTCTGTTTAGGTTTTTTTTACAGTGCACATTGAACTCTTAAAGTTTGAAATCAACACAGCACTGGTGCTGTTCATTTTTCAGTAGCTCTTCCAGCCAACATGGCACTGCGAGCAAACTGAGTCACATGACATCAGGAGCTCTGTTGACACTTGATGTTGTTGCAGTCGGGGGTACGAATCCCACTCAATAAGTTGTACCATGTTGCTGTTTGTTTTGTTTTTTGATGCCTCATCCTTGGATATAATGATGGCATAATGACCTCCAGGTCCCAAAGCTGAATCCTCTGTAATGCTGTTCAGAATGAGTGAGTAAACAACATGGAAACATTCTTGAACACAGTGAGGCTTTGGCACCTGCACGAACAATTACTTAGTGGAGACAGGCAATTACTAATTCACAAGCATGTTAGCATACACAAGTTCAGGCTCATCAGAATGTCTAAAGCAGACTCAAACGGCTACAATTGTTATTTATAGGCTTTAGAACAATGAACCATGCAACATACTCTGTGCAGCTGGGTTGGAGTCATTGGGTCTTCATTTCCACAAACCAGAACTCAGCAGGAAACCTTCTTAATTACACACAATTCTCAAGGCAGACTGTAAATGCAGCTGTGATATATGGGTTCGAACGGGAGACGTCTCTCTCTGGGAGGTGAAGACACACACAAGACACTTTATATAAAGCCTTGTGAAATAAAATCATCTCCTTCACAGGTTTTGCAGCATGATACTCAGAAAGGCAGGCCTGCTGTGTGAAAGACAGCCAGCAAAAAAAGCAAATGAAACACAACATCCACTCGCTAGTTGGTGTGAGGGGAGAGACATCCTAACTTTGGCTTATGTGACCTGATTGGTCGGTTCAAAGAGACAATGGTCCAGCACCTTTTGAGCAAATCGCAGAGGGTGGAATGTACGATATGTCTTGTCTTTAGGATCATGACTCTTCTTCCCCTTTAGGGGTCGCCACAGCAGATCATCTTCCTCCATCTTGTCCTATCCTTTGCGTCCTCTTCTGTTACACCAACTGTCCTCATGTCCTCCTTCACACATCCATGAACCTTCTCTGTTGTCTTCCTCTTTTCCAGCTCCATCTTTAACATCCTCTGTCCAATATAAACACTATCCCTCCTCTGCACGTGACCAAACCATATCAACCTTGCCTTTCTTACTTTATTTCCAAACCGTTCAACCTGAGCTGTCCCTTGAACATGATCATTTAAAATCCTGGTCAATCCCAACAAAAATCTCAGCATCCTTCACCCCGTCCACCTCTGTCTTTAAGACTGCCACTGTCTCAAAGCTACAAATCAAAGCCGGTCTCACTAGCATCTTGTAGACCTTCCCTTTCACTTTTGCTGCATTCCTTGTGTTACACATCACCCATGACACTCGTCTCCACCCACTCCACCCTGCTTGCACTCTCTTATTCACCTCTCTTGTGTACTGTCCATTGTTTTAGGAACTTGACGACACATCCATCTACTGCTTTATCGTCCACATGAGGATTGCAAGGCTGGTGCTAATCCCAGCTGACAGGGTGAAAGGCAGGGTACACCCTGGTCATCTCTGGACATGTGGAAGGAAACTGGAGAAAAGCCACGCATGCACAGAGAGAACATGCAAACTCCACACAGAAAGGCTTGGACAAGGATGCAGACCAGCAACAGTGCTAGCCACGTGCACCCCTACGTGACCCAGGACTGCACAATCAAATCGCATATCAATTCTCCAGCAGAAGTTTGCCCCTGCTCTTCTGTAGCAGATGTTGAAGTCAAGGAAAAAAAAGGAAGAGTCACCGCCTTCATATTAAGCTTAGAGGAGGAGAGATGAACACATTCGTACATTCCCAAATGCACATCAGTCCTGAGGCTTTGACCGTGATCCACAAAATTCTCTGATTCTCGTCAAGTCTTTGATAATACTTGGCTCAGGAGCTCAATACTGCAGAAATAGCTTAGCACAATTCCAAAGGGGATTACTGGACCAAACGTATGGAAATTACATTTTAATTTATCATTTGGGTCATGGTAATTCATGCTAATTAGGATTTTATTAATTCCAGCCTTGGGTTTAAATGGTTTGTGGGGAGTACAGCCTTGTCAGGATCACATGAAGAGGATAGTGCAGCCACACAGGAAACTTACAGTAATTCCTATAAAATCTCAAAAGAGAAGGTCATCTCCATAGAAACACCTATAACATGATTAAACCGTCTAAATATGTCAGGACCCAGGCAAAACAACAGGAGAGTGAGTGGATATTTTGAAGGCGATGGTGAGAATTTTTGTTGCTCTGCAGGTGGCAGAACTAGACAATGCAGGTGATTAACTTTGATTTGATTGACAGAAAAAAATCATTTTCTTGTTGTGTATAACAAGATATATCATACAAACACTTCAGAGAAGCTATCCAGGGTAGCCAGTCTCTCTGATCACAGAAAACCTGCCCAAATCAGATTAAAGCACTTTGAACACAGCCATAACCTCAGATGTTTCTTCAAGATGATGTTGATGTCAGAATAAATCGAAATCATGTTACCAGTGCAAAACAAAATGTGTTGCACATTCATAAGAACACACAAGATTTTGAATGGAATCGCAAATTATCAAGATGAAGAAACAGTAAATCAAAAAAGAAACGGATGGCAATCCTGAGCACCATAAGTTAAACAAAAAAAATGATCAGTGACATACTTTAGAACACTTCCTGTGATACTGCCAAAAGCCTGTCACGTTTCATACATTTTCTACTTTTTATCAATCTGGTGAATCCCAAAGTGTGAACTGTTCCTAAAAACTCTCCATGAAAAGTTTCCAATTTGGAATATATCCAAAATTCCCACATTAAGAAAAAAAAACTCCAATACAGCCAGCTCCGGGAAGCTGTTGGGAAAGAATGTGGAGATCTGCTATAGTCGGTGTCTGCACAAGAGTATTTAGCTAGGAATTATCAAATTTAGTGCACAGGCTATGCAGCTGTGCTCTGCTGTTGTCGCCATCACTAAAGTGTAAAATTCGGCTTCTGTGAAGTACAAGGAAGAAGCTAGCTGGGCAAAAGCCACACAATATGTAGTCTGTGTGAAACCAAACTAAAACACTTCAGCAAACACAGGTGGATGATAAACAGCGAGCTTGTGTTGCTGCTGAACCAGCAAAAAACGAGTGAAAAATTAGTGATTACGAAACTGAGAAAACATGAAGCTCATAACAAATTTTTTGAGCTAACGTTTTTTCGTATTAATAAATGCCAATTGAGTATTTAATGATGGATCTTTTAATATGTTTTTTTTTGTAATGAATGGAGATACATAAAGATTCCTACCACCTACTCAAGATGCTTACTCAAGAACATCTTTTTTTTAATTTGAAACCATGTTGAAACCCCAAGGGCTAAATAGTAAAACAAATACTAAAAGACGATGTAAATATTTTCGATCGATATCGGAAGTTTTAATCACTAACATTACCTTACAAAGAAGCTGCCTTATATTTTAGCAGAAGGGGTAGGGTTTCATACAACTAAAAACAATGGCAGCTACCATAATACTCCTGAAAAGCATCCATCAAATTATCTCAACTTGCTCTCTTCCCATCACACACACATTAAGATGTGTGTGTGTGTGTGTGTGTGATGTCAGGAGGTAGGCACACACACACATGGACTCTCCTCATTCGTATTCATCTGCTTACTTCTCAATCACTCACTGTATGCTTCATTGCACAATTATAATCACCTTAAAATTATTTTATGATGTGCTCACAAAACCAAACAACACTCCTCCGAGTGCATATACACACAAACACACACACAAAGGTGTGTGCAACTTTTCTTCTTAGGACACTACACTTCCATTCATTTGGACAGACAAAATAAAGTGTTATCCATTACCAGTCAATGACATAACCTAACCATAATTTAAATCTTGTTTGGGTCTCTATCAGGACTACTGGTACTTGACAAGGTCAGTCCTTAAGAGGCAACAGATATGTTCATTATGTTCAAGTGACATTGGCTTTTCAATAGGAAGAGCGGTTGTCTTGTAATCAGACTATTCCTGTCAAAGTATCCTTGAGCAAGACGTAGTCAGGTTTCCATTAAAATGTGTCACAACCAAGGTTATTACTTTTAATGAAAACTAACTAAATAATGAAAACTAAAATGAAACTAAAAACTAGAGTTTAAAAAAGAAGTATAACTTACTGAAACTGAATTGTGTGCTTACAAAACTAACTAAAATTGAAAATGTGCTTATTTATTTTTTCTCTGCAACTTAAAGGCTATGCAACTTAAACATTGCTAAAGACTGTCCAAAGTAGGCTGGGCTATTTGAAGTGTCAGTTTTGAATAGCCACTGCATACCTGTGTTTGTTGGCGTGTTGTTGCAAAATCGGCTGACTCATAGTAATTTAAGCAAACCGCATTTAGCAAAATCCGCTGACTCATTTTAGTGCAGGCACACTGCGTTAAGGGAGTCTTTATTGTTGAGGTCAGACATAATAATCACCCACACATCTTGCACTCGCTTAACCTTTTACCCGCGGATTCAATTCTGCTAAAAGGCCAGCTTATCCTTTCAGGTAGCCCACAGTGCTGTGTGAGTGAGAGGGGGAGTGGCTACAGTAGAGCGGTGAAAGCCAATGTTTGCTTCTTTTACCGATATATTTAATGATATATTTTGCATTATTTAGCCAAACAACGTCAAACTTGGCACTACACTTACTCGTGACACCTGTCAGGTTTGACCAATCGAACCGTCGGTTTGAGAGATATGCGAATAACACACACACACACACACACACACAGACAGACATACGTTCCTGCAATTTATAGATAGATTATTTATGGCCCAGGATTATCTGCGACAGAAAATCGGATCCAGTCACCTTTGCTTACATTATTAGATTTGATTACATTGCCCTTTAAAAATTATAATTGTGACAAGTAAATGCAATTATTATAAAAGAGTGCATTTGTATGTAACTTTTACCGTTTAAAAAAGGTGTGAAGGGAACATCCGGGAATCTCCAAATTATCAAGTCTTGCCCTCGTTAAAAAAAGGTTTTGGACACCCCTGTTCTAAGTGAATCAAACCTCTAGTCGTTATTGGGCGTTTTTTGCTTTTTTTTAATTTTGCTCGTGTTTTTCCTTCTGCTGAGCTTCCTGAGACCCTGTGTCTTATGAGGGTTTTTCATTATCATTTTTTTGTTATGTGTGTCTTAAGTCTGTTGGCTATTGAAAAATGGTCAGGTATTGTTGCTACCTCATTGAATGAAAATTGTGTTTTCCTCATCAGTCAACATAAACTCTCTTGTCTGCTGTATCCACCATTTTTATCGTTTCGGCCAGAACAGTGAAAAAGTAATTATTTTAATTATTTTAAAAGACTAAAAAGATTATTTTAAGACTTTTGTGAATCAAAAATGCGCATTGAAACAGGCTGATGGAAGCCAACCGAGTGAACCCCAGGCTGCTCTGAATGCTGCGTTGTCAGTGTATAAATAGACACGCAATGTAAAGTGCTCTATGTGGTCAATGGACTAGAAAAGCACTTTATAAATGCAGTCCATTTACCTTGCTTGACTATTTGATTTAACACGCAAATCATATTGTAATATAAATGCCATAATATACACAATATTTACTCTAACGCAGACACTTACAATTATTATAAACATTAAGTAGCTGATCACAGAGCACCCAGTCATGTTATCTATGCATCTCAGTGGTGTATCCTTGTCAGCTGATATTTAATGGACAAATGCGCACAGATGCCATGTGGGGGCAGAGGAAAAGCTGCAGATTGTTTTGTGCTGCGTGTGTTTTCCTGTGGTGTTGAGGACGAGGATACAGATGGATGAAGGGGAGGGAAGAGAAAACAGAACATTTAGGAGCAAGAAGCTCAGATGACTGAGCTTAGTGTTAAGGATTTGACAAAATTGCTTAGATACTAATGCCCTGTAATTTTAAACCCAATTTTGACACCCAAATGGAAAATTACACCAGCCTCTACAGTATAAACCAAGATGCCAACAGCTTGTTTGTGTCTAAATCTAGAAACACTAGTGACTGTCTATGTCTAACATCACCTTTACAAGATCATGTCATTGAAGCATGAAGGAAAACCACAGCTCACTGGTGTGACATTGTATCTTCAGGACTAGAAAAGGGAGAAATTGTCTATTTTTCCAATACATCACAATTCTCTCTTGAACAACTGTGAAACAGCCGTAATTGGAAAAAAAAATGTATGTTCAGTATGCCTTAACAAATAAACTGGTTAAACATCACACGGCCTAAATGCGTGAATCACCTCAAGCTTTCGCAAAGATGTCCGAGTAAGAGCTATCGCGAAAGTGTAAATTCCAAACAGCATAATCTGGATTAAAAGATAATTTACGGCAAAGAAGCTCATCAAAAGCCACACAATATGTATTATATTAATATAGTAATGTAAATATAATATGTAACGCTGTGTGAAACCAAACTAAAATGCTTTGTCAACACAACCAAGATGCACAACAACATGTCACATTACCACCCGGATGTGTAGGATAAACAAATGGCTCCTCTTGCTGCCGATCAGCAAAAAAATTTAGCGGGTAATGAAGAATCTTCCACAAAATGGAAAAAACATGAAGCTCACAACAAACTCAAAATAAGATTTAGATTTTAGTTTTTTCCTTTGTTTCAAGTGAAATATGTTGTTCCATTTTGTATTAATAATTGTCAATGGAAGTAAATACGATTAAATATTTAATGATGGATCATTAAATACACCATCAGGGTTCTTTAATTAATGCAATTATATAAGCACTGTAGAATTGTTTAAGAATCATCATCATCATTGTTGCCTTCAGAATCATACTGGAATCAGGAGGTACCTTTTGACCCTTTTGACCTTTTGGGCCTTTTCCATTCTACAGTTCTAGCACTACTTGGTTTGACTTGATTCGTTTTTTGCTTTTCCATTAGAGATGGTAGCTGTTCCTTTATTTGGTACCTGCTCTGGCGAGGTTCCAAGCAAAAAAGTCGATACTAAAATGTGATGTCAACAGACTGCTGGCCACTCACTGGGATAACCAGGACTGGAATTTTAGCAGGTACAGCCATCATGTGCATGGCTGTTCATACAGAATGAAGAGTCAATTTATTAGATATTTCGGGAGAACCCAAAGGGAAAAAGTATTATTGATAGAATTTCAAGAGAATAAAGAATACTGCTATCTAGGTCCGCAACAAGCATCCTAAATTTGACTATTTGTTGGATTCTTTGCTCCTTAACTGTCATAATTTTGTTTATGAGTTATATTGGATTTCACGAAATAGACTTGCCCCTAATGTTCCCCAGCAAGAAGAGAGGTTAAAAGAGGATGAGTTGAATACGTGATGAGAGGGAACAAGAAAATGAAGTAAGGAGAGACCGTATATTTGCCAAACTAGTTTATATGATGTTAATTATTAAGGAGAACAACGATCCTGAGTTAATATTTTTATATTTGCGTGTGCCAAGACATGGAGAAAGGGTCAGTAAAACTGGAGGAGGATCATTTCTGATGTGGCAGAAACTCCTCAAACCCCCACATTAAGAAAGGAAATCAAATCCATGAACAAAGAGCTGCAGATACTGACTTCTAGACTCAATGAGGAGGAAATGGAGAGGAAAGACAAAACAAAAGAGGCTCAATGACAAAATAAAGGATGGAGAAAAGGTGTTTCAACGCATCATGGTAAACAGTTCTACAGTGAAATGCATTCATTCTCTGTGGACTTAAAGATATCTAACAGAGACAGCCCTAAAACCTTTGGTCTGCAGGATGCTGTGCTTTATTGCTCCAGCAGTTCTGGGTCGAATTCTGTTCTTTTTAATTCATCTCATGTCCCTTTTCCCCACTCTCCATTTCCTCCTCTCGTTTGTCAGAGCCTCTTTCAATTAATGCAAGGTATTGTTTCTTCCCATCTTCCTCACTCCCCTCTATATGTCACTCTTCCTGAAACTGATGCAAATGGAGAGTGGTCTTTTAAGACTAATTAGCTAGCCAAAACAAAGTAATAACCAGGTGCAGTGCGCTCACACAAGCATTTAACAATTTATATTGTATGCATGCATGCACGCAGAGACAAAAAAGGGTCATTGTTTGATCTTGTATACACATGTAAATGCAATAAACAAACTCTTTACTCACGTTACTGTTATTAACACAAACAAATATATGCTCTCTCTTTCACACACACAATCACAAACGTTCTCCGTCTACTGAAAAGACTAAAGAAAAGCAATAAAATGCCATTGTTTTTGGTTTTTAACACAAACATGATCTCTTTTTACGGGGCTTCTAAAACACCATACTTTATTGCAGGCTTCTTCATTTCATCATATACTTGCTACATTTACAGCTTAACATAATGAAAGCCTCTGTTTAAAGCACTGCCAGCTTCTCTATTTGTCTCACAAACACACTTACACACATAAATACATCTTGCAAACAACAAAAAGGCCCCATTTCAAGGACATAATGACAGCTTTTTTCTTAACCAGCGAAACTCACAATATTTGAAAAGAGCATTAATACCAATATTAATGTTTTGACCAAATTGCTCAAAACTCATAATTAAGCATTTGTCATTTCAGTACATACAAGACACTTTGACTATGATGGTTAATTACTAGAGCTCTGGACATTACGTGTCACAAGACACTTGCCATGGTTTCTATAAACCGCCATGTTGGCAGCCTAAAAAGAAGAAATGAACAGGACTGGTGCTGGATTCAACCTGTCAGAGTTCACTGTGCACTTTAAATCGACAGAGATCAAACAACATATCACAAAACTTCACAGACTGAATATATCTGATCCTTATAATGCCTGCGGTGTATTTTTTACAAGTTTGGAAAACCTTTATTTATAAAGCACTTTAAAAACAACCCCAGCTGAAACAAAGTGCTGTACATCAGAGATAAATAAAATATAAAATCTTGAGACTTAATAGACCTAAGAACAGACAATAAAACATACAATAAAACACAGTAGAAAGTATAAAAACAAGGTAAAAGGACATTATTCCAGACCTGCAGTTTCCAATCCGTCCTCAATGCTTATAGTTATGTGATCACAGATAACACATTTTAATTCCAGGCGGAAAGTGGGCCAGATATTCACTGAAAGTTTGGAGGGAAACAAATGGACACAATCTTTCTTTTTGGCAAACTTTCAACTCTGAAGTCCACCGGCTAAAGACACTGTTGTTGTCACTGGAAGGGTAAGTGCCATGTTAGCATCATTTTAGCATTAGCAACAGGCAGTGTAATGTAAAAATAACTGCTGTGCTAATGTATTTATACAGACTAGCTCTTGGTAAATCTAGTCCGAGTCCCTGATTTACCAATAGCTAACAACACTATACGTTGCTTGTTGGGTTCCCATTGCTCCGTCTCCTTCTGTTCACTGTGAGCAGGTTTCTTAGCGATGATTCACCTCTGCCGTCTAAAATGCTCTCCCGTTAGCCTGTCTCTGACTGTTATACCACAAAATCTATCCACCATTCTCACTTTTATGATCAAAACAGCTGGCGAAGAGACGAGTTGTCTGACATATTGCCTGATGTGCTGTCTATAGTGAACAGTGTGACGTCAGCTACCGTCTTTATACTCTGTGACACTGAACAAGCTCTATACTGGTTCAACAGACTCAGACTCCTCATCACATTTTGCAATGTGCGTGTGTGAACAAGTTCATTATAAATGACAGTTAAACATACCATCAGTCTTTCAATACAGCAGAATTGCACACTATTGAATTTCTGGTCAAAAATCAGTATCAATCAGTCACTGTCACGCGGCCGCTCTATGATGAATATGAGGTTGTTTGTTTAATGACCTTTGAGATTTTGTTTTCAATAATGTGCTGATTGTCTACTGGAACATGTTATTTATTACTGTCTTGCAGGAGATGAGATTTCAGATGCATTCATTTTCCTTCGATGAAGCAAACAAATGGACATGCTGAAATAAAGAAGCTGCGCCAAATATCACGGCTTCCATCCAAACTTTTACTCATCCCATAAAAACCTGTGCCAGTGCATTTGTATTGCAGATGTCCAATGTTGTGCATGTTAGTGAATCCTGTCATTTTTAGTACTGCCTTGTTCTTGATACAAGGATTTCATTGTCACGTCAAAAGGATTTGTTTTATATGTTGAGTCGAAATAAATGCTGCAGTTAAGTATCACAAGGTTTTCTGCAAAATTGATGGAGTTGATATTTGCACCAACACATTCAGGATTTTTAAGACACATTTAAAACAGGAAGCTCAAACAGGCAAATTAGACAACTGCACTTTTTAAATGTCATTAAGCATGCACACAGAGACCAGGCACACCTTACTGTTACAGTTTTGAAAAATAAAAGACCAGAATAACAACCAGGCTTTAAACTGTGGAGCATAGATTCACCCAGTTTGATGTTTAAATGTAGACAATTCTACAGTTATACTCTACAGTCAGTTATTCATTTCAAAATTCAACTGTGACAGAGTGATGAATTACACCGTAAACAGCTGACACATTTAACTCTACCAGACTGTGTTCAACTACGTAATTATCTAGATATTAATGAGAGCAGTTGCTGGGTGTTCCTACGCTCGTCAGTAGCCATAAATCTGTACAGCTTCAGTATATCCATTAACGTGAAGTTGAACAGACTGAACAAAATGTGTCCACATTACACCAAGCAGCTTACCATGCTCCCATAAAGCTCCATGAATCAGGCGGCATCTCAGTGATATTACAGGTTAGATCTAAGTTTAGAAATGGTTGATGAAGCTTGATGGGAGCGATGCACAGCCTATCATTACACGATTTGTACCAGAAACACGATTTGTTCTGCCCATGTGCGAAGTATGACTCATTCCTGTCAAAACAATTTATAGTAAGCCCAGGAATTTGAAATAAAATAATGGGTTATGTTTTTAATAATGATCTTATTAAATAAATACATATTTTGGTATTTTGTATTATATGCTAATGTTATACTACTTTTTCATTAGGTCTATACTGCATCTACACTGTGCAGCTAAAAATACACTCACTTTTATTTTCAACTGAATTGTACTGAACAAAAATGAACATTGACAAACTCAGTATTATACACTTACAAGTACATATGTAACAGAAATACCACCTTTATTAATTGCAATAACATAAAGTAAACATAAATAACACTGGCACAGGACGCTTCCAGATAATAAAACATCCCTTCAGTATGATATCATTCAGCTGAAGAAGTGAAACTGTTTTCCATCTGTGTTACAAATTTAAATATTAATTTTGAAGAATCCATTTGATGTATTATGCCAATAATTGTTTTAAAGTGCAATTATTTATACTTATGAGTTATTGGGAATTTAAGCATTTGGTCCCAAAAGCCAATATATCTGTTTTATTACAGTTTTTACAGTTAAATGTGCTCTTTGCACTTGACCATCCATGACATTAATATTATTTATTTTGTGACTTAGGCATTGAAGTGTTTTTCGTCATATACAACAGTATATGAAAAAATCTAATCTAACATGACACCACTACCTTTCAACCTGGCTTTCAAAATGAGCTGATGTTGTCTTTTTATTACTTTTGCCATAACTCTTAACAAAAATGTTGACAGCTGTAATTCTCTAACATGTATTTCATTCTACAAGTTAACTCAACAATATCAAATAAAATACACATGTTTATGTTATTTTTGTGTTAGTAGTCATTCCACAACTGTCATTATCGATAACAGAGAGTAGTCTGACTTTGCACCTGCGTGGAACAAATCGGATTTCTGATTATTAGTTCTCGGCAATAAAAAGTCTTCATTCTTGTAACTATAATAAATGTTTTTATTGTATATTTTATTGTATTAGTTAAATATGTAGAATGAAATATAATAGCACATTATTGGCTAAGGTACATGTAACTACAGGCCTGTGTTCACCAATGTATCTTAACATGTTTAATTTCAAATTTGATCTCTGATCTGTGCCTTTATCTAATCCATAAACTAGCTTTGTTCTGAATTTTATATTATTGGACCTCGCCTGGCCCTCAACTTGGATACAGTTTTGAATTTCTGCTCCCTCTGTAGTTCAGTTTGACTGCCCTGTTTTGTTTTGTTTTTTCAGTATCTAAGCTTGGATGAATTGGGTAGTTTTGAAAGTTGCACTGGAATTAGCATAGTGGTCCGTCAGTTTATTTGGTGAAATGGCTTTTTACTCTCTCTTTGAAATGGCAAGTCTGTTTAAATTGCCTCTAGTATTAAACATATTAAGACACCGACAAATCTTAGACCACAGTAAAAGTCCATGCTTAACCACCAGAATCCATCTTGACATCTGTTTCTCTTCCACATATCACTCTTTCCTCCTGTCCACTGCTTTCCACCAGCATTTCTTCCTCTGCTGATGCTCTTTTCCCCCCTGAACCTTCTCACTAAAACGCTTTGTTGCATCAGAGCTTTGCAGACTTATTCTGCAACAACGGTAGCTAGGCACTGTGGTATGTTTTTTGACTGAAAGCACATCCTTTCACTTTACAGAGCTTCTTTTGCTCCTTTCTCCCTTTTGAAGTGATAATGGGTATTCAACACAGGTTAGCCTTAGTAGGCAGATATGTATATTCAAAAATTAATGCAACTCTTTACACACACACACACGCATTCACAGACTTACAAAAACCTACACCCTTGTATTCAAAAACTGAAGCTGTCCAAAGGCATTGACGAAGATGCATGCACACGACTGCAGCTGGGAAAAAAATATTTTATAGGAATAAAAAAAAAAAAAAAAAACATGAATAATAACTATTCATCCATCTTCCTGCTTTACTGAATTCCTGCACAATGCAGAGAATAGTATCAGGCTATACTGAGTGTGTATGCAAGAGATGTCATGGTGTGCGAACATTAGGACCCAGACGCAGACTGAAAAATTGAGTATTTAATAAAACAACAAAACGGAAAAAAAAACAATCACCAAGGAGGAGGTGAAGGCATAAAGAAAAACTCAAAGAGAAAAATACCTTAAACGCTGGGAACACAAACAGAACTGCAACAAATGAACCAACGTATAGACACTGGGGAGCACAGAGAATAAATAGACTAGGGAGATGGGGATAATCAGACAGTAGGGCGGGGTACGCAACCAATGTTGACATGGTACACAAGGAAAACTACAAAAAGAAACAAAAGCCCAGAAACTGAAAACAAAGAACAAAAAGTCCAAGGACAACTGTCCAAACATACGATGTCTGGATTAATGCAGAGATTGCGAGAAGAGATAATTGCTATGTCTACATGGATACAAATAATTGTAATAAAAGTCTGATTGGAATAAAAAGAAGTCATAGTGACATGTCAATCTAAAAACTTTGATCCGATACATCCCATTCAAACAAGAGGGCTGGTATATGCCGATCAACATTGGATCATGACTTCCTGGTTTGATCCCATCACACGTGTGATCCACGTAAATGTGAATTTCCTTTTTCTTACTGCTGTATTTCCATTCCAAGAAATAATAATGAACAGACACGGGGGTCACAGACATGGAAGAGGGAGAAAATGAGACGGATAGCGGACAGTGAGGGGACAACGTTCATTTAATACAGAAGCGGAAGTGAAGCTTCTTCTTCTGCTTCTATTTCCCACACTGTACATGACAAAATAGCCAATTCTGACAAAAACACTTGCTTTGTATGCACACCCTAATTACATGATTTAATTTTGTGTCCATGTAAACAATTGAATTAGGAATTCCAATCAGAAAAAATGTATGTATTGTCATTTTGTTTTAATTTTTCCTCGTCTATCTGTCTATTAGTTTTCTTATGTATTCTATCGTATGTGTTCTTATTCTGTCTTATTAAATAAAATGTCTGTGACTTGTTTGTAATGTACTTACATTTCTAAAGGGTCTTGCAAACTATATTCTTCTGTCTAAAGTCCAAATATGATATTGGCCTCAAACATTCAGTATTAGAAGGATTATGTTTGGAATATAAAATAATTAAATGAAAATACTACTTTATTTTTTAATGTATCTGCTTCAACACAGTCACCACACCAAGGATTCAACTTAATGGCTCACCCACATGGCTGCTTTTACATATATGGTTCAATCTCTAGCCACTTTTTACGGCTGGTGCTTCAAGTGCATGAACGTGTGAAGCAGGTTGGAGACATGTGGAGGTAGAGAGTGACAGTTCAGCAGGATAAGATGAGGCAGATGGAGGTAGCAAGGGTGAAGTAAGACAAGTTCTTAAATGGACAAAGTAAAAGATAACGGGTGAGTGAAAGTGGTGAGGCAAAGGTGGGCTAAAGGACAGCGGGAGAAGGGGAGAGAGAGAGAGAAAGAGATGGATGAATAGGGAGATGTCAAAAACAAGGCAGGAGACAAGATGGACACATGGAGGGAGAAACTGACAGGGCTGAAAAGATAGCAGGAGGAAAGAGAAAGACGGGGGGCAGTGGTGCGAGGACGAAAATATACAATTGTGGACAGAGAAAATGGACAGAGGTGGAGAAGCCAAAGCAACAAGTCAGCTGAGGACAGAGGGGAAACAGCCTGAAGGAGGAACCACAGGACGAAACGGAGAATGAAGGGAAGACGGGATGGATTTTAGTGACAGAATGAGAGAGGACCAGTTTGACCTCACACACTGAGAACATTGTGGCGAAGTGGGGACATTTTGGCTCGTCAGGACAAGGATTAGGTTTAGGATTGTGTTTATGCATTTTTTTGTAATGATTAAAGTTGAAGTATAGGGCAAGGGAATGTATTAAATGCCAATGAGTAACACTTAATTAAAACAACACACACACACCAAAATTACATTGAGCACATTGGTTCCAGAGGGCATCTAATTACTTTCCATGATAGCAATTTTCAGATGTGTTGATATAGACAGATTATTCCTGATGCTTAATGACTTCTCTAGAGGGAAATCATTTTTAAATGAAAATATATTAGTGTGGACATCGTCTGAGATAGCAAGAGGTGGGAGAGTTAGGTGACCTTGTGCTGGTCAGGAATGTTTTTTTGATCAATCTCGCAAGTGGAATATGCAAGGAATATTAGAAAAAGAGTGTGATATGACATATTGTTAAATATACTGACATTAAATAGTTATGTTTTACATTTTAGCTAGTGTAAGGGTGCAAACAACAGCAGGCTATGTATACTCTACGCAAAAGATGGAGATGGACTGAGCCTCTCTTCCATACACATGAAACGGAGCAATACCACTGAAAATCATGGGGGCAGTATAGAGACGATGGTCCAATCAGTCAGGAATATGACGAAAACATCGGCAACACCAAAGAGTTATATGCCCCATTAATGGGACAACTTGCATTCAGTGGTCTTACATTCCACTGACGCAAAATCCGCTTGCTTTCTCTTCTCACATGCCAGGCCTGTTTTTAAATCAAGCTTAATTTGAATAAGTATACATTACAATATATACAATCACAGAGAGACAGGGCGACATAAGAAAAACAAACAGACCAAACAATCTGTGAGACAACAAGAAGATAAGCGACAGCAAATGCAAGCACAAGAGAGAGGTTGGACTATGACATTTTCCCAAAGTAGCTTATTGGCTGTCTACATGAAAACACAGGGGGGTTGTTTTGAGTTTTTCCCATTTTTTTTCTTTTTTTGGCAGATTCTTCAAGACGTTTTCATGTGGACAGCCCCTAACCTACAATAGAGCGAAGGTCTGGATTCCCACAGATACGAACATTGTCTACAACTCAGACAAGCACAAATGATTCCTGTGGAGCTACATACAAAAAGCTGTTAGGATCTGTGTGCTACAAAAGGAAGGACAAATGGGAAAAAACAATAACAAAGACTCAAAGAATAGCAAAAAAGCAATCTGGGGAAGTAAATGATAAAAAAAAGGAAAATTAGTCTAGAGAGATAGGTGATGAAAGACAATGCAGGGAGAAGAGTTGGAGAATGAGCAGTGAGGAGTTTCGCAACTCAGTATAAAAAGAATACCTTCCTGACAAGTCTATTAGTAACGCAGTCAGTTCAAAGACATGAAAACAAGAATGAATGTGCTCATACACCTCAGAGATTGGGAGTGCAGCCGAGTGAAGCAGAGAAGCTGAAAAGCTAATGGCTATAATGTTCAAATAAAACCACAGCATGCTGTTCACTCTTGCCACTTATAGTCAATTGTGTGCTTGTAACGAGTAAAATTCCCTTCCATTTTAAATGGATGCACACAGATTTAATGTTGAAGAGACTTATTTTTTTTTGTTGGCTGTGGCTGCCCACATGTTGTTTTTGACAACTGAAACTTTCAACATGTGGCGTTTGATGTATGACACTACCCAGGCTCTTGTAATTACTGCCCTCCTGCCAATTCAAATAACCCCAATTCCTGAAATATGTCACATTTCCGCAGTCATATAATGTTTTTTTTCTCTGCGGAAACAAAGCAGATATGACACACTGGTTCAGGGCTGGATTGGAGCGGGTCATATGTGAGAATGACTTTCTGTCAACCTTTTATTTTGTGGCAGGAGTACAGAAGACTGCTGGTTTGCAAGCAGGTACAAAAAGCTGTTTCACTGTGAGAGGCAAAGTTCCTAAATATGAGAAAGCGAGATAACAAAAAGAACAAATGGAGGGAGGGTAGTGGTGGTGAGCTTTCCAGTCTCTTTTTGTTCTTCAAGGAAAATCTGACATCTTTGGTTAACAGAGCTCCGGAAGCTGATGTCACACAACCAAGGTAACAACCTCTGCCAGGAAACAACGCTGTTCACCTTTATAGATGTAGTATATACTAGACAAAACATAAATCAGGCAGTATTTCAGACAACTTGTCTTTTCACCAGCTTTTTTCATCATAAAAGTAAAGGTGGTGGAAAAATGTTGTGCCAAAACTGTCAGAGAACAACTGATTTTGTGGTTAGCTCTTGGTGAATCATGGACTCGGACTAGATTTACAGCAATTATTTACATTACAGCTGCTAAAGCTAGCATAATGCTAACACGACTTCCAGTGACAACAACTATCTTTAGCCAGTAGACTCCACAATTTAATGTTTGTCACAAAGCCAGATTGTGTCCATTTGTTTCCCTCCAGGCTCTTGTAAACTTTCAGTTACTCTCTGGAGTAAGATGAAGGGAAGTTAATCAGGAAGTTGAAGCTGTGAGCATACTGCAGGTCTGGAATAATATCCTCTCTGGCTGTTTACAGACTCGTAAAAAAACACAACAGGGGCATTATTAGGATCAGATAAATTCACTCCATAATGTTTTGCTATATATCGGTCGATCTGTGGCTATAAAGTGTGCAGCGAACTCTGACAGCTTGAATTCAACACCCTTCCTGTTAATTTTTGCTGGATCTTATGCTACCAACATGGCGGTTGAGAGAAACTGAACCACATGACTGGAGCTCTATAGCGACTAAATGAATGTAATAGTACGAAAGTGTTTATTTTTATTTTTTTTGTAAGTCCCTCATCCTCCTTTTTTTATTTATGTATTTGATAAACAACAATATTTCCCTCATCTTCTACCGCTTTATCCTCCACATGAGGGTCGCGGGGAGTGCTGGTGCCAAATAGTTAAAGTAAAATGCAATGAATCCACATATGATTGCAATGCAGTAAAAAAATGTTCTTTCTGTTCTGTCTTATGACTTGTTCATAAGACAGAACAGAAAGAACATTTCTGTTCTGTTCTCTCTTCTGTTAAAACATTATTAAACATTACTGTCTCAAAGATGCAACCCACATTAAATGACACAAGGACAAAAAAGACTTTAAAATCTTTAAGGTCTTGAGAACTGAAGGTGAATAAACATTGAATGAAGCTACGCTGGCAATTTGCTGAGGTGCCTTCTTTACTCTTTAAAATCATAAAGGTGAAAAATGTCCCTTCATAACAGGTGAAACACAGCTTACAGGACAGTCAGAGTGGGTCTATAAATGCCCACAGTCCTTGGAAGGTGTCTAATCAGGTGAGTAAGTGACCCGTGTAGGGTACTTACAGTACAGTATAGTGCTCCGCCAACAATTTAGAAGACATTATATTGAGTTAACAGAGCTTAACTCTGGTCCAAAACGAAGTTCAAACAAAGTATGTTGAGGGGTTGAAACTACTTTTTAAACTCAAATAGCAAAACCGACGATGACAAGTGTTTACCATTGTATACAAAAGAGACCCACAGAAAGCCCAGTCTTACAACAGAAACTTATGAGACCACATGTTCGATCCGATATCAAATACATAGGATATGACTCCAAGCTGCATGAACCTCATTCACTTGTTATGTGATACACATAGTATCCATTGTGTTCACTTCGGCGTGAAGTAAGCAAGCTCTAAAAGGATGCTAATCCGCAGAAATAAGAGTCAAGAAGAAAGATATTCCATTCAAAATTCCATTATACATGTTTGCTACAAAGCCTGCGACAGGGCTAGCTCATCAAATGCTGTGTTTCCATCATGGTGCATTTCCACTGAGAATAGTACCTTTACTTGGTAGGAGGGGTGTGTGCTGTGCCCGATGGCCAAGTAGCCTGACATGGTACCAGTGCGACAACAATGTAGGGCATCGTATGCAACACAACAGACAACAATGGAGGACATCCGGCAGCTCTTCTTTTTGTCCTGCTCAGTTTGTGGCTGTTCGTCTCAACAAGACATCAAGCTTTGTATGAGAATAGACTTTGGGCATTGAGAGCCAAGAGACAGCCAAAGAAAAACAGGAAAGCCTGCCACCCAATCAGCTACCGTCAAAGTAAACCTTTCCACTGAGTGGAAACACGGCTAACGTAAGAGGTTAACCCAACTTCCATATTGTGGATAAGTTATGGAAAAGTTTTCAAAATTAATTGTGGGGGAAAAAAAATATGTGGGAACCCTATATATAGTAAAAATGAAAGAGGCCAAACAGCAGTAAAATGCATAACATAAATTGATGGTCAATCTTGGTTACTATAGGAACAGTGGCCTACAATTAACCCCTTGCATTAGACAAGCTTAATTTCTTAATTTCTTTTATTTGTCAAATTGTAAAGGAAATCAAAAATGAATTATTTTCTATGTGTAAACACATTTTCGTTGGAAGTGGCTGGGTTGGATAGTATTAGAAATGAGTGTATTTGTGGGACATCTCAGGTTGAACGGTTGTGAAATAGAGTCAAGGTTACATTGAATTACATTACATTGAATGAAGGTAGAGCTGCTAAGCAGGAGGAAAAGAGGAAGACCACAGAGAAGGTTCAGGGATGGCTGTGGCATCTCCAAAAGGGAGAAGCCAAAAGAAGAAGACCGAGATCAGTGGTGAACAAAGATGAAGGGTTGTTGGTCTGACTGAGGGCCACATACACCTGTACATGTGTGCTTCTTTGTGTTCGTGTCTTGTGTGCTTTACTCTGAGACCCATCTGTGTTGCCTCAGATGAGCAAATCTCACAGGTCATCAGTGGAGCAGAGTGCTATTTATATTTTTCATTATCCTCTCACACTCTCGCCTCTCTCCTTTATCCCCATTGCCTCCCACCCTCTATCTCTCTCTCTCTCACCTCATCTTTCAGCTTCTCTCTTCACTGATCCCACCTGTTCTAACTCTGGTCTCTTCCACCTTATTTCTTGTCAATCCCTTTCCGAACCTTCTTTCCCCATTTTGTCTACTTCCTCTTTTTTTTGTCAATTTCTGCACCTTTCTCTCATACTTAACACCTCCAACCTTTTCTCAACTTTGCCAACAAAACTTTTCTCCATTAACTCACTACTTCAGCAACTTCTCAGAGTGGGAACTATCTAACCTTGACGCTGCACATCTGTTTGTGGACAGACAATCCCTCTAAAAAAAACACACACGACTAATGACAACCGCTGTAGCCACCCAGCTGCCCACCGTTTTAAACAGCTGCTACTTACTCAGTGATTTCTTCAGTGACTGTGTGTTCAACCTGGAGTCGGGAGTTGACTTCGATGAAGTAATGCTTGCCATGTTTGTCCACCAGGAACTCCACGGTTCCTGCGTTCTCATATCCCACCTGCAGCAAAAACACAGCGAAGAAAAACTGTTTTAATGATGTATCCAAGTGATGGTAATAGTTGTTATAAACAATGGAAAAAAAGCAGCACTCAATCATCTTAATGAGCCGTGGAGACAAAAGAAGGAAAAAACCCTGTCCTCTCTGTGTAATCATAACTACATCAAATGAGTAAAGAAAAGGCACTGTGTTTTATTTGAATAGAGGGAGAATAGCCCTTTCATCATTTCTCTGTAATGCAATAATTAGATCATTAATCAAGAGGGATAAATTGAAAGCATCATCAATATAAAAGACAGTTTTCCCATATATCTTCCAGCTACAACTGCAGTCAGACTCAATTGCCGTCATTTACATTAAATGTAAGAACATTTCTCTCAGCTTAATTGGTGCAAGGAGGACATTTTTGTCTTTTGAGCTCAGTTACGCATGTAAAAGATGGTGTAAGAAAGACAAACTCACATGGAGACAATCAACATATATGCTGTAGGTACAGTGTTTCCTGGAGAAAATTCACAGATTCATAAATCCAATCTTTTCCATTATACAGTTCTAGCCCGGGTCAGCTCAGCTCGACTCGTTTTTTTTGGGGGGCTTTTCCATTAGGGATAGTACCTGGTGCTTTTTTTAGTACCTGCTCTGGCAAGGAAATAATAACGATAATAATAATGAAACAAATTCTAACAATAATTGAAACAAATTCTGTGATTTTCAGGTTCTCAAAAGTAATTATTCTCTGGTTTCTTTGCTTCATATTAAATAAATCATTAAAAAACAAGGAAACATTTTGGTTTGTGGACAAAACAAGACATTTGAGAACATCGTCATTTTGCTGGCCCACGTTTCAACATTTTCTGGACCCAGCAATTACTCAATTAATCAAGAAAATAATTGACAGATGAATCTATTATGAAAATAATCATTAGTAGAAGAGGTAGTGTCTATGTTTATGTTTAGATAACATTGATAGTAAGTATATATAATCTACACCAATGCCAGCATTTTATACACACTACTTTATTTAACCCAGTGGGAGCTACATGCATAGTGTGATGGCCATATAAATGCTAGATAAAATAAAATGTATTATCATCATTATAATGTCAAGACACTCAGTTTACAAACATGATTGTGTCCCAAACAATTTCACCAAATCAAACCAATCTCAATCTTTTTCCAAGTTCCTCATATCAGGCCCAATCATATCACTGATTACACACAGACATGGAAATTGACGTTTTCAATACCCTCCCGCTTTGTAGTGCTTAGCATTTTAGCAGCAAAACACCATGTGAACAAATCAGAGGGACTCTCAAGCAGAAAAAAAAGAAATCTATTAGTAAATGTTAAACCAGCGTAGTGCCTTGAGGATTGTTTGACTTCCAACATTTGGCATAACAAATGTCAAGACAATCAAAAAGAGCACACGGCATGATTCCAAACACAAAGATTAGAATTCAGCGATCGAAAACAAACTGAACAGCAAGAATATAACCTCAAATATTGGAAGAGAAATCCAACAACCTTCTGAGTGGCACAAAAACACATTTTGTACTAATGGCATACATCTCTCATTAAGCCCATGCATTCCTAATGGAATTACATTTTCAGAACACAGTATTCACATGGAACGTAGTTTATACCTTTTATGACATCAGTCATGTAAAAATAATCAGACGTGTTTTCTCTGCTGAGAGAAATTAGTCTCATTCATGGCATCTGTGCTTTCCCACAGGTTTTACCACAGAGACTCATTAAAGGGGCAATGCACACCTCAACACACAACTTGACGTGCATACAGATTTCAACAAATTAAAATGTATGGGTTCCACGCACTCGCACTGACAGGACACAAGGGAGCCATCACACAAACACAAATGAGCTCCAGACAGTCTTGTGAAAATCAAAACATTAAAGTGCATGTCTATAATTCCTGCAAAAGCAGAGGTCTCAAGCTTAGTCAAGCTTGCAAGCTTGACTAGGGCCTTAGCTCAGTTAAACCAAAGAGAAGGTTCATGGATGTTGGATGTTGTGAAGGAGGACACAAGGACAGTTCACAGAAGACAGGACAAAGGGTAAGATGGAGGCAGACGATCCACTGTGGTGACCCCTGGAGGGAGAGGCTGACAGAAGATTCTTGAAGATGTGAGACATTTGAACAGTGGAAGGCTGGACTAGGCAGCAGCCTTTACAGACAGGGACAACCTAAACAGACACAAACTCAAACAAACACCATTGTGTCACTCCATGTTGGTCTCACTCTGCAGCAGTAAGTCAGTCAGTCAGTGTCAGCAGCAGCCAGTGTAACAGACAGTGTTTTATATGGTCTGACAGCCAAGTCAATGGCGGAAAGGTCACAAGGGCACGTTGCTTACTACCAAAAGTGTGTACAAATGCACATTTAGCTTTCAACTGCTGACCACAGTGTGTTTGCTTCATGCTTAAATGATCCCAGCACAGATAAGATGGAGCGAACTGGTGTCTACTTTCTTTGAATAAAAAGTAACACATGTTTAAAGCACGTAAACAGAGAGACAGAGAAAGAGAGGTGTGGGCTAGAGCTGTAATCGGGCCTTAAAGGGGACATATTATGCAAAATCAACTTTTTAACCATTTTAATACTTATATTTGGGACTCTGGGGGCCCTACCAGTCACCAAAGTGTGGAAAAAGAATACTCCGTCATGTTTTCGTGGTTCCCCTAAGTGTAAGTATAGGCGATAAAACACTAGATGTTGAATTCCCTGCGCTTATGACGTCAGCATGCGCATTTCACCGCGAATGTTACCGCCCCACCAGTAAGTTTACTTCGAGAGCTCCACCTTAGCTCCACCTTGTCCCTGCGAGAGTGCAGGCGAGGGAGGAAGAGCGGTATTATGTCAACGTGGAGGGACAAGTGTGCTGTTGGTGGCTGCACAGTGGAGCACAGTGTTTTACACAAACTTCCAGCCTCAGAGGATTTTATATATGAAGCCAATGTTCCGAATAAAGTCAGCAAACGTGTGTTCGCACCACTTCGCATCAGACTGCGGCCAGCGGTCGCCGTATTTAGTCAGCGAACGTATTTCACTGACGTACAAACACACACATTTTTAAGAAAAGGTCACATGGAGCTCATAACTAACCATTCTGACACGTCCTAATTAAAAATATTTGTTCAGTACGTCCTCCATGACCGGAGCACAGACTCAGTCTGATACAGTCACATACAGCGGCCGTTTATGCCGCTCGCCACTGGCCCGAGCCTGGCCCGAGCCTGTGTAAAATTATAGAAATTAAGTCCAAACCCCCCACACTAGAGCTGAAGATATTTGCCCAAATCCAACAGCACCCAATGGGTTTGGACAAAGACCTTCAGCTCTAGTGTGGGGGTCAAAGAAAATGCTTTATGAGCATTTTCACATTTCACATTTTTCACCGCCCCCTAATATATGCCTGGCGAGAACTGGCCCTCGTGTAAATGGGGGACACAGAAAAGAGGTACTGTCACTCTCTTGCAACAGGATGTCAAAATTCAAATGACACAAGGACTCTTGATAGGAAAAACAGCAACCAGAGTTGTGTAGCTCGACAGGGGAACAAAGGGAAAAAGGCGTGTTGCTTCATAGTTTCTGTTGTTGCTGATTCCAAGGTCAAAACTGAGCATAACTTCAATCCATGGATTTTTGAGGCCTTTAAAACATAAAGATAATGTGAGGCATAATTGTTTTGGAGCAGAACATTAGGTCCCAGAAACGCTGCTGCTGCATCCTTCATGGCCAGAGACTCAAATCATCATTTCCTGGTGGTTGATTATCCCAGGACGAGCAAGACACTTAAGATGACTCAGGCACATTAGAAAACAATGTATGGAGGGTTCCTGCAATAAAGGTAGAATACACTTGTGCTGACTAAGGTTTGCAGAACTCTGTGTGATGCCATTTAGTCTGGAGCAAACTGGGGTAAAAACTGCCCAGCCAGCCAGAGATTTAATTTTTTTTCCTAACCGGTAGACTTCGCTGCCAAATAGAATTTGTACCCTCCACCACACACACGGGCAACATAAGGGCCTGGGGCCGAGTCTGACCCACAGACCAGTTTTATCCAGCCAGCAACCTCCTCACAGTTAAGGTGACTCTTGCTTAGCTCAAGTGACAGACCATATATTGCCAGTACAACATTATGTGTCATAATAGCAGTTGTGATGACAGAATGGGAGCTCAAATGAGACACAGCCTCAGAAAAAATGTTTCTATATATATTTTTCCACAAACGCGGTTCAAAGTCATGGTGAGACATACGAGACAAAGTTCAGCAACATTACTGCAAACATGGACCAAACATCTTAGTTTCACATCTTCACATAAATAGCATGTACTGTATGTATCAGTGAGGTACTTTTATAATGTAATCGCTGTGCATGATGCATATAAAGATGGGTTTGTTATGATTACTATTTGTGGTCCTTTGTTAACTTCATTTAAGTCAGTGTGGCTCTCTGAAAACAAATGTTGCCCACCCCTGCACCATCAAGTCTTACATTGTAAAATTATGTAAAGAAAAATAACTTTTTTCCCACTTCCCATTTTTTATGCTCAAATTCAGGTCCTTTTGTCTTTTGCTAGAGCCAACCCTGAGGACATATATGTTTTACAGTGCAAAAGCCAATGGAAATTAACTTGAGACATTATTATTTGGCAGCAGAGGTGAGCTTCTCTGAGCCTGGAAAAACCAAACAAATTCAATAAGCTCCAACACGTGCAATCCTTAGCAAAGAAGTGCAAAAAACCCCATCTAGCAAGCACTGTGGAAACTGTTATTAACTAAGTGACAATGTGAAATCAAACAAAAGCCAATTTCCAGCTCTCCATTTTTATTCAGGGACTCACTTTCTTTAAGTCCTTTTTTATTTTCAACTACCTGACAAGAAGCCACTGACTGAAATGGGCAATAATAAGCGTGAAAAAAAAAATCTTTCATCATTTTTTACGAGTGGTAACAGTCTACAGAAAAAGCTAACCAAGTCTGTTATGTCTAATCTGGAAAATGACTGGTAAATAAAAACTCAGCCAGACAACTGAGCTTTTGTCTCACAGCTCTCTTTTATGCAAAATGTATTTATTTTATTTGATTAACTTTGGTATGTACATATTTGATATGTACAACAAACACTGGAACATTTTATATATAATAATATAATATATAATATAACCTTGGCTGTGGTCAGATTACAAGTTCGATGTTGCTCTGCTCCAACACAGCAGATTCAAATGAACGGATCAATATCAGGCTTTACAGAGCTTGATGAAGAGCTGAGGTGTGTTGGAGCAGGGCAACATCTAAAACAGGCAGGCCAGGGGTCCTCAAGGACTAGGACTGAGAAACACTGCTCTATACAAGCCGTTAATTACAACATCATTTGTTTTTGTTCAAGCTTTTCAAAACATGCAAAGAGTATACTTTATCCAAACTAATCTGAAGTATCTACCGCCCACTCCCCACCCTCACCTACCAGACCTGCACCATCGAAATTAAACATTTCATACACTTGTTGAAGAGGCAAAACACAGACCCTTATAGAGAGTACCTGTTTTTCTCTAGTTTGAGATACTGAGTGGTCTCTTTAGTCCAGTGAGAGTATGTAGGGGAATTGGGTCCTTTATGTTGCTGGGCCAACAGAGAACAAGAAGGCCAACATATTACACGTATAGTTGCTTAAATTCACAAATTCTTGTGGACCTTTGGACACGTCCAAAGCACACAGTATATAATAGACGTGCAGGTGCTTGTTTACATGCGTCACAAATCTCTGGTCTAATTTCGGACAACCAGACATTTGACCAATATTAAATTGTACTTTGACTAAATAGATGAGTAAATCCTTCAGATGATTATCTGCAACACTACATGTGGAATGCATTTGTTTTAGATCCTCCCCCTACTAAACTTGTCAAGTTATATAAACTGAGAAGATTGCATATCCTACCTATAATCTACTTTAAATCTATTCCCAACTTGAAAATAGAGTCAGAACAAAGATGTGGCGTCTGGGATGCTCTGCAACACCCCAACATTAAGTTTAGCATGTTTTTTTTTTCTGTTTTCCTACCTAGTCTGACATCTACTACGACATGCTCCTGGACGTTGACCAATAGAATAACAGAGTGCTCTGATGCGGCGTAAAATACAGACAAAAACATGGCAAGGAGGATGAGGGATGCTGCTGCTGTTATGCGACACCCAGGAATGGCTCCACACTCTATTTTTCTTTTTTGTCTGAGCCCAAGACCACAAGCATCACCCACAACTCTTCAATAGCCATAAAGGACAACTCTTTGCCCTGCCTCCCCGATGACTTATAAACTCACACAGTGTCGTGAACAATGATTGGTCTGGGTCATACTTGTAGTGTTGTCAGTCTGCCAAACAAGACACAGCAAGAATCCGTGCCACTTATCAATCAGTGCCACTTGATTGACAATCTGACATGGTGACCATCGTGACAGACAAAAAACATTGTGTAATCGATTCCTGGCATAACAAGGATGCAGGGGGATATAAAGGAAAGCAATCCAAGTGTGAGGCTATAACATTTTGAATGTGTTGATATCTAAATAAAAAAGGGACTGAGGAACAAGCAAATCTATTTACTAATTGTTCAAAAGATGCAGTTATTGTAGAGATCCTGTAATGAATGTATCACACTCTTAGACCAAACAGCAAAGACTCATCCAGAATCAAAGGGGCAAACATGATATTTAATGTTTAATTCTTACAACACTTGCAGAGTAGTTTGCAGGAAACCTTGAATGTTTTAGTTACGATATAAGCAGAGGGAGAAATTCTCTCAACCATTTACATATAAATAATACAGGTTTAATTTTTCCAGATGGGCTGTCAAAACTGTACCTCCCTGGTACAGTTTTGCACTTTTCAGCTTTTGTCTGTGCCATGTATATGTGTGTCTGCACATACAGTAGTTTTACTGAGATTTCTTATCCTGTGCGCATTGGCCATTAATATTACACATTTCCTGTGGTAAAATTACATTACTCCACCTACCCATGTAAAGCTAATCCCATTGAAATAGCGCTTAATGTGGTTCATGGAATGTTTAACTTGATGTATTTAAGTAAGGCCTGTGTGTAATACAGTTCCTAAGTGTCTGTGCAGTGCGGTTGCTGCTGAGGACACTTTGCCTTGTGTAACCCTGAAAATGTTCATCTTGCATTTTTGAGAAAGTGCTCTTACTGCCCTTTTGTTTACATGAGCATTAAGTGTGTGTGTGTGTGTGTGTGTGTGTGAAGACATTTTCTGCAGGCTCGGCACATCATCTACACTTCATCCAAGTTGCTGAAGCACAGTGAATTTCTTGTAGTTTTTATCCATGTACCAACGTGATGCACATCTTCAATTCAGCAAATTGTGATTATTCTCACTTTGTGTTGGTAGAATAGAAACATACAAGGTCAAAGATTCCCATTGATGACACTATTACACCCTCCCACATACATGGTTTTAGAGGTGCAACAATTAATAGGTTTGAGTATTATTACTTTTTTTAATAATTATTACAAGTTCTCAGATTTGTTTGCTTCTTAAATGTAAATATTTTCTGGTTTCTTTGCTCTATGTTAAAATAAAAAATCATGAAAATGTCACCCTTGAGGGCTTTGGTTCCTTTTTTTTTAAAGCCATGATTTGTGAGATTATTCTGTGTGGAGTCTTGGTTTTACTTGGGTTTCTCTTTGTGGACATGGGCAAAAAAGAATCCATTCGACTTTGGCACTAAGCATACCAATGTTTCTTTGGTCTTTGATGTCAAAGCTGATAAACAAAGAACTACATAGAAAGCTGATAACTGTGGCTATATCTTTCTCTCAGGTTTTCAATAAAATTGAACCAAAAAATAAATAAAAATACTGCTAAATTAAAACCATGCGTAAAAACAAGAACATTCTCTCAAGGTTACTGCAGGCCAGATATTACTGACATATATGCAAATACTGCAAGGAGAAACAATATCAATGATTCACTGCACATAAAGCTTTGTGAATAGTATGGTCCCTTTCCATTTCTTTCTCTTCAAGTCCCACACGCACTAGCAAGAAAGAAGTGCATGTTGGGTCATGAAATGTCCTGAGGAATGCAGGACATGCTCCATAAAATATGGTTTAATCATTTATTAAATAATTACATTTGGTTTTTTGAGGGTTTGGCTATTGTTCAAATGTTCGGAGGTGGCTGGAATTAATAGTTTATTAATATATTTTCAGTATATTTTTTTTCTTCATTATAAATTAAATGTAATTACATATAAATCTGTTGGTCAACAATTCAACTTGGCACCTATATGATCTCTCACAATCATGCCTATAGAAGGCTTTTCACTTCCAAAAAAACCATTTGCCTTGCACCAGAAAATTGCAATAATTAGTCGATGCAAGTTCATATCCAGCAAGCAGAACATTCTTTTTTGCCCTTTTGAGTCAAAGCTGTCTGATACACTTGTCTATGGAAATAAATGTGCAGAGAAAAATAGTCATATCACAATATGCTTTTTTTTTTTTTTACATCTATGTTGGCATAAATCACAATATAACTCAAACCAATATTCATGTAAGGCTGGGCAGTATGGCTTTTCAATAATATCCCTATATCCCAATACGAGATATATGGGGACATAAATCTGGACTCATGAAAAGTGTTCTTTCGAGATGCTGATTTGTGTTTCTCAAAGGAGAGACAGATATATATACACACATATATACACACACATATGCATATATATATATATATATATATATATATATATATATATATATATATATATATATATATACTGTATATATATATATATACATATACATATATATATATATACATATATATATATATGTAGGGGGGGGTTAAATCTTAATTTTCAGTAAAATGAAAATGTGACATTAAGGAGGAAATATAAGAGGAGTGCTGCAGTCTTTAGGACAGCCACACAATATATGGAATGTGGCAAGAGCAGCACCGTGAAGTGGGGGACAGCGATGCTATAAACGGATTCTTTTTTTTTATTTTTATTTGTCTGAAATACTCAAGGGGATCGCTACTAGAAAATGAAAAGCTATTTGAAGGTGCTACACACAGCAACTTTAGAGGCGCACAATCACATTACACGGGCAGTTATTACATAACCAAAAATCCTACAATACATTTCATTTTACACTCTTCTATAAACATCATGGCTGCTTCTTTCCTGCAGCTCCCTCTTTCATTCATCGCCCCATCCCCCCATGTGGGGATTGAAGTTAATCTGGTGCCAGGAATTTCTGTAATCTGATCCAATTCCCTTTCAGGCACACAAAACAACTCAACCGATTTGTTGCTGATATAACTGAAAATGACACACACACACACACATATAAATATATATATATAGATCAGCTCTTCTGGTAGTGGTGCCACCTCTTTAATCTTTCTGCTACAAAAAGCAGTGGTGCTCACCCACCCAAACATGTACATATACAACTAAAATACATGGGCACAAACATGACATGCGTGTATCACATCCATGCCTTATGTACGTGAGGCAAAAAAACTCATGATTAGGCTGTAATGAGCACAAGCTTTTGTGTGCCCACGCACAAACCTACACACACACAGTCTCATATGCACCAGCACGTTCATATTCATCCCAGCTGTAATGGAAAAGGAGCTTGAGTGGAATCCCTTCAACTGTTTGCCCATTCATGTATTCATCCCTCCATTCCAGCTTTTCTTGAAGATGTAAATCCATCACTCGTTTCTTTCTCTCTGACTCGTGCCCGTCCATATTCTCACTCCTATAATTTCTGCCTCTGTTAATTCAATTTCAGGTTTCTCCAAAATCTGTTTTTCCACAATCTCCGTTTCATTTTGCACATGCAGAGGACATAGAACATGTCGAGTCATCGCGTTTGAGACACGTGAGACAAACAAGACTGTCAGAGATGTAAATGAGGAGGATAAAACAACGGTCATCATCCATCTCACGGGAAATGTTTCAGCCAAGAGAGACTGGTGAATGTAGATTTTACAGATTATTTTGTTAATTCTGGTACAGAGACAAGATATGACTCCCTCCTGAGTTGATGCCCCAAATTACGTCATAAAAATATTTGCTGAGCGTGGTCATAACTAACACATAATGCACACTTAAGAGATTCCCAGTTTGGGACCAGAAAGAACTGAAGAAGCGTGAAAATGTGTGGGGTTATAATATTCAAACATGTTCTCCTCCGTGCTGGTTCATAACAATAAATGAAATGGACAAGAGTGAGGAGGCAGACTTATTCCCAGTAAGATAATTTGCTCTCTTGTCATTATCCTCCTCTTCCTCACATGTACTTCAGACACTGGTATAGCCAAATTAGATTAAGATGGAGTGCAAGATAAGGTGCGTCTAATTATTATAATTATTGAAGTGATTGGAATTTTCTGTTTGTTTTATTTTCTAGGCACTCGGGTTAAACTTATCTCGCTTTTGGAAATTGGTTTGTACACTCTGACGTCACAACTGTTAAGAAGAACAAAACGAAGGTTTAATTGAACATTTGTGTCAGCTGTCAGCGTGTCTGTGGTGTGTGTGCATGTGTCTTTGACAAAGAACAAGAAAAAAATGACAGCCCAAAGAAGCTCAAGTGAATCGAAGTTCAACTTTTGATGCTGTAACATGAAGGGTTTAAATCATATCATCAGTGTTAATATTGTGGCAGTGGATGTAAATACACTAACACAGCGCTGATTAGTTTAAAAGAGAAAACAAACTGCTGTGGATCGGATGACATCAGGAGGTGGGTCTCTGATCTGCTTTGAGAGACAGATTGCGCTCATGACCACCTCCAACTGCAGTTTCTTTGATTAGATTTGAGCACACATTGAGGACACACTGGGAGTGCCTGTACTGATCTGCTCTCTCAGATAGATGTTAATCCCAGGTCTGAACGGGGTCTATTTTTCACTGGTATATTGGTGTCACCCTGACGCCACCACTGACTCTCGTGGTTGGATTGAAGAAATACAATCAAGCTTTTGTTTTTTTTTCTCCCTACTGGCAGAATGATAATGGGTGCAGCCAGACTGCAGCGCTGACACAGCATTGTAGAAGACAGGTCTGGCTATGTGAGACTACAGTGGAGACTTGATGTTATTCTCAAGGTCACTTTAGAGCCCTGGACGAATACCAATGCAGAGGGTCAAAAACGGGTCTTTCCCGAGAAGTCATTTCACCACTATAAAGTGAATTGTCCTGTGTAAAAGTGCATGATTATTCAGTACATCCCTCCGTTCACTGACCTCACATCCTCCTTTTAATTTTGTGTTTGACTAAAACTCAAAAAACCTTATTTCCCTCACTGCCATCTCTCCATATGTGCCACTTTCACTTTTCTTTGCTCCACTTTCAACACACTACTTTCCCTCTGCCTTTAAAGTTGTCGAGCCCTCTGAAAATAAGTCTGATTCTAACTAAAATATTTACAAAAAGACAGTATGAGGAGACGATGCAGCAAAAAGACTGAACGAAACACCAGGCTGAGCAAAATCAAAGACGGTAAATCTACAGCAAGAAAAACCTGGCGAGAGCATTAGTAAGTGGCCTGAGATGAATCATGACTAAAAATGTGTAAGAATGATGCAAAGAAAGGTCACATAATCTACTTAGAGCATATGACTCATCACTTAACTACAGGCAAGAGTTTGAAGAAACAAAGGCCCTTTTAACATGTTACAGAGTAACTAAACCCCCTCTTCTGCAGCCAACTCTGCCCGATGCCTCGGAAAATGCAGAGAAGTGGACTGAGAGCTGAGTGAGGGAAAGGAGGGAGACAGTGCAGGGGGCATAGTGTGGTCATGAAATCTGACTTGGTGTCATCTACTGAATTGGAGCATAAAAAAATGGGGAGGACAGGTTCCCACCCTGGGCTGGGTCCATGCAACAGGCCTCACTTTTTTTAAAGCTCCACACACCAGCTCAGGAAAGGGAAAAACAAAAAATATACAAGTGTACATATATAAAACTGCCATCTCATGTGAATACATGTTAGCATAACAAGTCTATTTATGTATTTAAAAAAAAAAAAGGGGGGGGGGGGGGAGTCTGGGTGACGAGCCTTGCACTGATTAGGTGTGATGAAACAGTGCACCAGTGACGCAAGCATAGACTAAAATAGCCAATGGCAAAATTTGAATGCAGTAGTTGGTGTTTCACCAGAGAGAGAGAGGCAGAAGAAACATGTATAATGTCAATGCATTTAATTTGCACTTGGATTAACTAATAGCATTACTAGATACTTATATACACTGGTTTACATCTGAAAAAAAGCCTCCCGTCTGCACTTACTGTGGTCATATACATCCAAGATAAGGTAAATTGGTCTGTATTTATATGGCACTTTTCTTGTCTTGATGACCACTCAAAGCGGCTTTACACTACAGTTGTTGCCATTCACACCCATTAACTCACACATTCATACAGCGGATTCATCTTTCATACCCAGTCACACGCTGCCGACACATCAGGAGCATGTAGATTAGCATAGCCAGGACTTGAACCCACAACCTCGCACAACCTTGCACACTTCACTACTGGGAACTGTACAAAATATCTAATAAACAAAACATGTAGACAGGGTGGGCTTTTGGTGGCACATCTTGTTATATGGGGCGGGGTTACCTGACTCATCCCCATCCATCTGTGTCCACATGACCTTTACCTGAGATGGTGATTAGCTTAATATATCTACATGAATAAATAAATAAATCAATTTAAGTAACCCTTTTCTTGAAAAAAAAAAAAGGGGGAAAAAAAAGAAGCTAAAGAGTAAACTATCCCTTACACTGAGCATCGGACAAAAAGTGTGTTAATGTTAAACGCACCGAGGAAGATTTGCAATAAACAATGATGTGGTGCTCCATCTTCATTATTTCTATGCAATCAAGATGTTATTTGTGTGACAAACAAAGCCATCAATTCTGTAGTTGTGGCTTCCAATGTGATTTCACAGTCGTGACATAACATCAATGATGATGTGGGTGTTAAACAAAAAAAAGAAAAGGAAAAAAAATCAATCTGTCAATTTTTCTCACATTACTGACAGATTATGTGAACTGAATGGAAGTGGTGGTGCCATCAGCTGGCAGCGTAATGGGACTTAGTGTGAAAGCAGTGCTACCATAAAGTGCACACGCAAGAGAATGAACAGGAAATAGAGGGAAAGAGGGAAAGGCAATACGGGCAGATTTTAAATCAATACAACCACAGAAGACGCCTAACAGGAATTTACAGTCCACGCGTGGACGCAGCATTGTGGGCTCATAAAATCTGATGTTTACTATCAATTAATTTTAGAAAAAAGAAGTCTCACAAGTGCAAAGTGCAGCCATAACTTTATATGTACTGAAGGGACAGTGGGAGGAAGGGGGGGGGGGAAAAGACTCATCCCAAAATAACAGCACACAGTTCAGAGAATGTTTCTGCCAGCTGATTCACTGACAGCAACACAACCCAGTCTGTCACATTTTATGACACCATAAAATAAAACTCTATATTTATTTTACCTCCTTGGCCTCGTACCATTTACCTGTCTTCCCCTGTGTTTCCTATATGTTGTGCAGTTTGGGGTTTTATTTCCGTCTCTCTCGCTCCATATTCTGCAGAAATCTTTTGATGGCCTTTAATGAAATGTCATTGATAATGGTACACACATAATAAACACCTTTCTTATTGCTAGGTAACAAGATTTCACATTTGGGAATTAATTCAGATATTTGTCAAAGCGTCAAAGACTTATCCAGACTATCCACAATTATAAGTGTCGAGTGTGTTGTGAATTGAATTCAAACACTCACACAATACACTGCTAATCAAAATGTCAGAAGTGTCTTATCTAATAGCCTCCTGTAACCCCTTCATCTGACTGCACCCACTTCTCTCATATCCCTCCTTTCACATCTTACTTATAGTCTAGTACTTTTTTGACGACTCCCTCACTTTTCCCTGATCTTTCATCCATCTTTTTTCTATCTGGTCTAACCTCTCATTCACTGCAACTCATCCCTCTTCCCAAATCTCCCTTAATATCAGGCATTACTTCTCTTTTTTTTTTTGACAAATCTGTCTGAGATGCCTTCACCTCCACTTTGCCTTTTTTCATTCACCCTTTGCTCTGTCAGAAGTTAATGGAAGTATAACGAGCTTGTTGTCTCTGATACAATGAGAAAGAGTGAATACAGCCGCCTAATGATCAAACAGCATCACACAACAGACACAGCTGGACAGAGGCCGCGACACACGCGTACACGCAGACACACACACACTAAAACACGCAATGTCAACAACCTATTATTGTTCCACCATGCAGAGAGGTGTGCCCACTGAATTACAGACACACTAACACATTTACATTTATTCCCAGGGGAGATGCACAATTAGTGACTTAGACATAAAATGAGACTAAAAGCCATTCCCTTCCTCCTGTGCTTTCACCACATCTTCGTCCTCCTCCTATCTCACTCCTCTCCCCCTGTTTTTCTTCCAAAAGGTAGTCGAGGCAGAAATGGGTTTTCTATTTTATGTAACTGCCGTTGTGTGCATGTGTCTGTGCACTGTTTGGAGTGTGAATATGTTTAACAGAAGACATTTGGCTGTGGCCCGTGTGGCAACACCCACACTGCAGCGTTTGACACAGCCTGGAGGCACTGAGCAACTGGAGATGGAGAGAGAGGAGGAGAAACAGGGGAAGGAAAGATGACAAGAGTGGCAAATAAAAAAAACATCAGAAAGAAAAACGACTTTGTGAGTGTGCTTATTCCTTATTATGCATGTGTGATATATGTGAGGAACTGAACTCAATCCATTGTGTTTACAGATTTCCATAAGAATATTTTTATGCAACTCACTTGTGAGCATAATGCATCCTGTATGTGTACAGTATGAATTTAAATGCATTACTTATACAACTATAGGCACACAACAACAGGTATAAATCCAAGTACCTTGAACAGCCAATGATATTCAGACCTAAATTATGTTATACACTCAGCCTGAAGTCAAATGTATTTTCATGACCAAAAGAGACCAGGGTGGATATTCACAGTTACATATAAATGTAACTCCCTTCAAAACATGTAAAGCCCATTTTATACAGGAGCTGAAAACCAGTTGTAGTTTTGTGAATGGTTACTCTTTTTTAACCAATAGATTTCCATTGCAGTATAATTTTTTTCTTTTTCAGATATCAAAATTACAGAACTGTCAATAAGGGACTTTTTTGTATATAGATAATTTTGTTGATACAAATGTGGCACCATTTGAATGGTACAGTGGACGACAGAGATAAACATACTGCAGCGACCCAAAACACATGCAGGAGGAGAAACGAGCTGCATATTCACAAACGCTGCGATTTTCTAAAACGCTGTTAAGTCCCAAAACACCTGCAAGAACTAAAAAAAAAACGGCAAGTCCTAAAACACCGGTAAATCCAATAACACCAGCAAGTCCCAAAACATTTGCATTTGCCCCTCTCGGCCAACAGAAAAGACAACGGAAGCTGACTCAAAAAGCCGTTACGATGCTCTAATTGTTACTTTATTAAAAGACCTTTATTAAGAGGTTATCCGACTGTCGTCGAGCTATCCAACACTCGTTTCGCCTGAATTACTAAGGGATTTACAGTAAAAGTCTGCCGTCAAGCTGATTTTTAAGTTTTCAAAATAAAACACTCAGATCACCGTATCTACACACCTCCTCAGTTATGTCAGAGACCTATTAATCGAACATAAGCATCTGCACAAAGTACTGTATACATTGATATATGATTATGTACTGTAAACACGTTGTAATGTACAATGTAATTGTACTGCAATTTGAAAAAATTCTAATTAAAAGTCATATTCACTCTCTTAATACGACATTATTATCAACTTTGAGATGTAATAAAAGCATACTTTTCTACGCCTAGAGCGAACTACTGCCAAATTGAAAGACTGATCATAAAAACTGGAGGAAAACCTCTTAATAAAGTTATTTTATTAAAGTAACAATTAAGTAGTCCCCGAGCATCGTAACGGCTGGTCATATATCTGCATGAAAACAAGAGCTCCCACAGACCCGAGCACTTCCGTTTTTGAGTCTGCTTCCGTTGTCGTTTCTGTCGGCAGAGAAGGGCAAACGCAAATGTTTTGAGACTTGCTGGAGTTTTAGGACTTACCGGCGTTTTAGGACTTACCAGTGTTTTGGGAATCCGCAGCGTTTGTGAATATGCAGCTCGTTTCTCCTTCTGCATGTGTTTTGGGTCGTTGCAGTGCATTTCCCCTGTCAGCCACCGTAGAATGGGAGAGGCTTTCCAATTGAATAAGATTTATTGCCAAGAAGCAACAAATAAGTAATAGACCAAACACAAATTTTCAAGGTCTTTCCAGGACTAATTCCCTCAAATTCAAAGACAGAATGTGCTGAGCTAGCTTAAGATGGGAAGGCAAAAGCCGCTTCGCCCACAGTGTCCACTTTTATTGATTTGCAGCCCACTCTGTATCTGGCCAAGTGATAGTGCTTGGGATTTTGGGCAAGCCAGCCTTTGTCATTTACTTCGGTCAGCCAGAGATGTTGGAATTTGCATTCCCCAGGCATCAAATGATTTGGTCTCTGCTTAAATTGACTTGCTCATTGTTCTGCATGGAATCTTGTCGCTAAGAGTGGGTGTACAGTGCCCATAAATTCTTTCTTTCACAAAATGCAAGCACTTCCACTGCCCCATGTCTATTTTGGGCAATTTTCTAAAACTCTCAATCGCCTTGACATTTTCTTTTGTCATATTCACAAACTTTCAAGGATGTCAAGGACCAGTGGGAATCTTGATACATGTTTGCTTGTAATTTGTTAATTGATTATCCACACACTCTTTACTTGTATACACTGTTTATAGTGAAGCTATGGTCATTTATCTTGCTTTTATTTTGCTTCTTGCACATATTTGATAGTATATAATAGTCTTTATTTCCTTTCCTTATTTCTACCTTCTACCCATTTATAATTGTTGGCTGCTGTAACACTGCAAATTTCCCCATGTGGGACGAATAAAGGATTATCTTATCTTAACTCATTTACAGTTCAATTAACTTGTTCCAGAAGAAGGCAGCAAAGCTTCAGCTCTGCACAGAAATAAAACTTGAAGTGTATCAACAAAACAGAGAACTAAGAGGATATTTGTATGTAAACAATAACACATTGTGTATTTGTGTGCAAACGCAGACACCTGTCACAGACGGTGAGACAGACTGACACAGACAGAATTGCAAAGAAAGGACACATTATAGAAGGCAAAGAAGGGAAAAGCAATGACAAACAGGAGGCAGAATGTGAAAAAGAGAAGATGATTAAAAAAAGGACAAATGTGAAATGTCAGAGAAATATTAAAGTGAAAAAAGATGGCAGACTGGAGAGTAAGTATAAGTAAACAGGGGAAGGAGGTGTGAAGATGTGATTTTAAAAAAGAAAAGGGAAAAGTGCAGATGCCAGTGGGTCTGTAGAGAGCATGAATGTGTATGCATGTCACCCATTTTGTTAGCTCTGGCTGTCTTCTTGTGAAATGGGGGTGGGGGATGAAATAAAGAAAAGTCGTCTCCTTCCCTGACTTCAATACTAAGTGTAGAACCTAGTACCACTGTCTTGCTGCATCTGTCTTGCCGCAACAAAAATGGCCAACAGTAGGAAAATCACATTGTGTGGGAGGCAACAGAGACCACTAAACCGTTATAAAATACTGTTTAACTATAGGCTAATTGTCTTTCTTCCATCTCTCCTCATCAGAGAGATTCCATTTCCTGCACATTATGGCTACGATTCTGCTGCCAACATCAGATTTGTTGAGAAAATGTGTTCCTTGTGTTTTTCGTTTCAGTCCTCCGGGGGCAGAGTTGGCAGAAAAGCAGGACAGTTGAGCAATACAGTGAAGCGATTTGGATATACTGTACATCATTAGCATACTAAACAAGTCACATTCAAATGCAAACCCATCAGTTTTGCAAAATGAGGCCTGACGAGGGAATCGACACCCCGATGTGACACTAATGATTTCATTAGGACTGTAAGTGCAATTTATAAGATTCTGCCAAAAGTAGCCAGGGACACCTGTCTGCAGACGGGGGCCGACAGGTTTTTGGCAGAAGTTGTTTACTCTTTAATTAAAAATTGACTCGAATTTTTGACCACAGTAGACAGCAGCCACACAAAACACAAGCAAAAATGGCTTTATCACCAATACAGGGTTTGCTGTAGGGCTGTTGGAACGATTTTCGGGAGTTGAATATAATTCAAATATTTAAAAAAACAATGATAATCGAAAGCTGTAATTACTATTCGAATGTGTATTTTTTTTAATACGCGTTAAAACGTGGCGATGGTAGCGCCTCTTTCCGTGTGAAAAATAAAACGCTTTGCTCACGTACGACCCTCACAGAACAGTAACATTTTATGAATCACAATCTCACGTTCAGTCAGAAATGGCTGACGGCGATAAAACACCTACGGAGATCACCACTTTTTAAGTCACAGCAGGCAAGAATTCTGTAGTTTTGCCTCCCTACACATACAGTTTACAGCTGCTCGTCAGAAAGCTATTACGGACAAACTGGTACGCATTATTTGCAAAGACATGAGACCGATTAACATCTCGCAGGGGTCTGGTTTCAAAGACTTCATTTAAGAGCTTGACCCAAGGGACACGGTTCTTAGCCGCGCGACCATCTGCGACAGAGATAGTTGCCACGGAGACATATGTGACAGTCACCACACCATTTCATAGACGAGGAATGGGAGCCGAAAGATATAATTCTGAATACGACCGGAGCGCAGACAAGCCCCACGGACAACAACGTTGCCAGGTGCATCGGCGACAAACTCGGGAGAGTAGAACGTCAGTCAGTGCTCTCCATAACCACGGACAACGCGGCTAATTATATTAACGCTGTAGCGAGGCACTTGCAGTCCACCAGTGTCCCTGCATGGCCGAGTCGACAGAACGAAAAACAACCACATAGAGTAAAAATTTATTAAAATTTTAATTAAACATTTAAATATTAAAAATAATAAGAAATGGAATTCAAATGGGATTATAGAGGAAAATTGACAGCCCTAGTTGGTGCCATATAAATGCATTCAGTATAGGAATCCCCACATATGTATAATACTTCATCAAAGAGATTCTCTACAATAACCAAGGATCGGTTTTTGGAGCTGTGCAGTATATGGATATTATATCTATATCGTGACATGAGACAAAACATGGTCTTAGATTTTGGATATTGTTATTTCTGTGAGGACTTCTCCTGGTTTCAAAAGCTTTTTCATAACCTTATTTATATTTATTTATATTATATTGAATACATTTGTGAAATTCACTAAACATTACATCATGTAATACAGATCATAAACAGTTTATTTTAGAGTGCATTTACAGTGTATTGTCTATCTCCATTGAGCACAAACCTCTCAAAAGAAAACGTGAGTTCAAAGGGACAACAGCAGCTTCATATTCCATATATCTTATCTTATACTGTATATGGGGATATAGCCTAAAATTATCCAGATATTATATATAAGCCATATCACCAAGCCTTATAGAAATATTGACATGATTTATTGTGATATATCGATAACAAATGATTAAAAAAAATGGCATTGTGATAAGATTTTTCCTAATCAGTAGCTGTGTTGTAACATGTGCAAAGTTTGAAATCATTCTGATTAGAAATGACAACTTCCTTGTGTCAAAGTGAGTAATCTGATTATGACATGCATATACATGGAACAGAATAAACCATTTTGACATGAACAGAGTTGTCTGATTGTGGAAAAAGTTAGCCTGACTGAACCTAGCCAAAATCTGCCAGCTTTTTTTCCCTTTTCTTTTTTTCCCCTCACTCTGCAGACATTTTGACCAGAATCTCCTAAAAAAGATAACCAATCACAAACCCCTGGCACGACAGAGGCAGGATTAACCCAATGACGACAGGAAAGTGACGTCCAGCAGGTTCTGTACACCCTACATCCCACTTGGCAGGTACTGAGGAGCTTTTGTCTTTCAATTTGGCTTTTGCTTCCATTATAAGCTTCCACTCCACAGAGTAACCTGCACTAAAAAGTCATTATGTGCCATTACTATATAGTCATTGCTCCTAGAAAACAGTTTCCGGGGTTTCGCATGCATCACCCTGATCATTGTAGGTCTATCCATTTGCGTACGGGACCATTTTCAACTTATGTTGGGAAGTGGGAAGTGAGTACACCCTTTCCAGACTCATACTAAACCTCAAATGAGATTGAGATGCAGCCTGGGAAATATTATATTAGCAAAAGAAGAAGATTCACTTCTTCCTGTATTGTAAACAAATGCTGTGCAACATCAGTTCAATCAGGAAAATCTTAAGGCCTCTCAAAAGAAAACTGTCTTCTCCAGACCAAATTTTCTCCCACTCCCGCCAATGTTTCTATCCATTTTGGTAACATCAAAAGCAGAAATTAGTTTACATATGGCCGACAAAAGATTAAACCAAACTACAAAATCATGATCTAAACAACTGATTACATGAACACTGATCGGACATGAAAATCAGCTTAAACCACCCTTCTTGATCAGATTACTGGTGTCCCTATTGTTATCACTAAATAAAAATTGTGTCTAGCCTGTTGAACAAAGGGCTGTTCACCTTTCTGTACAAAAAGGTGCGACTGGAGAACGGCGGGAGCTTCTCCTATTGTACTGGCAGCAGAGCTTGTCCCACAAGTGAATCGATACCTGTGTAAGTGAGAGTCATCATGGGACAGGACACTGATGCTGTTGTGTTTCAAATCACACCTCTGATGCCTGTATGTCATTAAATGACACACCAGGACGTTGTTTTTTTTTTTTCAAAAGTGTTTTATTTTATGTGTAATTTTATCAATTATATGCCATTGATTGGCAACTGATGTTTTTTCATACGTTATTCAGCCAGTGTCATTTATTTCCCATTGAAATCTAAATAAGACCATTTTCTAAAGTGCTCTGCCATCCAGTTTTTGAACAGTTATCAAGCTTTTGCACCAAGTAGATAATTCATTATTCATCAGAATGCACTTTTAACTGTTCTTTTATTGTCATTACGGCACATTGTGATGCGAAAGCTTCCTTCCTGCTCTCTCGCCATGTTCTCCTCCATCTTCTACTGCATTCTTCCACCTTTCTCTTTTCTCTAATTTCAGAAAAGCACAGTTGGCTTGAAAGCTGGTAGAAAGAATCAATACCTCCCCTCCCCTTTTTCTCGTTCCCTCACTTCCTTTTGACTGCCTCTCTTTTTCTCTGTATGCTCAGCATTAACAGCAGGTTTGTCTTTTTTCTCCTTCCTTGCATCCTCCTTATTTCTCTGTTCATACTTAATGCTTTACTGTCTGTGCTCTCCTCTACACCTCCCTTGCTCCATCTTTCCACATTTGTTTTCCAGTAAGACAGTCTCAGATGGCTGACTTTGCTGTCTTAGGCATTTTGTTCCCCCCAGAAGCCTTATGTGCTCATCTTAAATCCAAACAGCCAATACACACACACACACACACACACACTCCTGTTAATAATCAGCCATAAAAAGCTTTGTCAATTTTAATATCACACTTAGGTTGCACAGAATAAAGAACAAAGGTGTTGTGATATGGTTCAGTACACCTTTTAATAGTCTCGCTCCTTTAGGTGTGTTTTAATGAGCACCATATATCCTATGCATTGTGTCAGTTTGTGTGTGTGTACACAAATGCTGTTGTTGACCATCTATGCAAGAGGAATTACTGCACTTACATATACAGTAGCTGACAGCAAAGGCATGATGCACAATACAACAAAGCCCGTCAGTAAAACTTGTAAAAAACCGACACAGACCAAAGAGGCAGCAAACAGAAAAAAATTAAAGAGAACATAATCATACTAATATACCTTATATATGTTGTTAAAGTGTACTTGCATTGGGCGAAATATTAAACATCAAAATCTAACGCTATAGAAATCCAATAAGCTCTGACTCAAACTTTAGGTTAAGAAATTAACTCCAGTTCAAAAGCGAAATCCCAATAAAAACAAAAAATCATGACAAAAACAAAAAACACAGCGACAAAAGTGGAAATCACACAACGAGATGTATTGAGAGCAATAAATTGTAACTAGCACCATCTCTCAGTCACAACTAAGCCTCAAGTATTTGACCCCAGATGAGGCAAAACAGCAGAGTACGGACCAGGTGGTATAACATGAAGCAGGATTAATGTAAAGTCTCACTTATTTCGATAAGACTGGCTCATTAAAATGAAAGTGCCGTTCCATCACCATGGCTTATATGAATCACCGCCGAGTTACCATAGTAACTTATGCTGGTGCAGGGCTTGAAGTGGGCCAGTACCATCCAGTGCACAGTGCCAGCACTTCATGAGTTTAGTCTTTCGAGTACCAGCACTTTTATTAAGCTGCACTCTATTTTTTTTTTTTACATATATATTTTATTTAAAACAGCCCACATTGACAGAGAAAATCACTTAAACAAAAACCACTGCACCATTGACCAACAAAACCTGATCTAAATAACCAATTTTTTTGGCTAAATTTAAACGGTGCATAGACCCGCCTGCATGGGCAAGTTTACAATGTATATACAGCACTTGTTACACACACAAAGATGTGCTTTTCATCTTCCTCCTCCTCCTCTTTCTCCTCAGGTATATTCAGGTTTAATGTTTAATGTTTATTTGTATTCTCCTCTCCATGACTAAACTGTACTGATTCAGCTGAGAATCAAAATAACATAATAATGCAATGTGTCTCGGACATTAGTGCCGACACTGTGTAATCTTAAATGTAAAACAACAATTACTTGTATCATACACGCACACCATGAGACTGTGCACATGCATTAATAATCTATGCACTGTGTAAACAAGAAAGAAAAAACTGCAAAATTTAGGTCAGCTTTTGTTTATAAGTGATTTGCTACCTCAATGTTGGTGGACTATTTGAAATAAAGTTTCAGAAAAATATACAAAAAAAATACACTGTTTAGAAATAAGCTCAACCAAGTGTGCATGTAGAGAAAAATTAAGAAGTGCAGGTACTGTGTACGGCACCGGCCCAATTCAAGCCCTGCACCAGTATAGCTATGGTAGCTGGGTGGTGATTCATTTAAGCCACGGTGATGGTACGGCACTTTCAAATAAATGAGCAACTCTTATCGAAATACAGTGAGACTTTCCATTAATCCTGCTTCATATTATACCACCTGGGGTCAAATATAGCTACTTCCGGTGACAAGACGGACTGTCTTGAATCAGCCTGATCTAGATACAGTTGACCTGCGTTAGTGGAACGACTTGAGGCTTATTTGTGACTGATTTGGTGACAGACCCCGGGTTTAAGTCAATCACCGCCTCTCTCCCCTACATTTCCTGTCTTTCTCCAATATGGGCACAAAAGCCAAAATAAAATATATAAAGGATAATTTGGTAATTGTTATTGGGTACAGTACATGACTAAAACACATTTTGGGTTGCACACACAGCCTCTGCTACAGCAGCCAGAAAAGATCCTGCAACTTCTCCCCTGAACCCTGAACCCAGGACAGTAAGGACATTACACATACATTGCTGTGTTTGGGCTTCAACTTGGCTCCCGTTGTGAAACTTTGTGATGAGTAAGTGATTTTTTTTTACCTCAGGAAACTTACACAAGCACATCAGGCTGCTCTTTCTCTCTCATAACTTCTGCTCTAACATAACTGTGGTGCCAAAGAGGATCAGACCTGCAGGGGACAGCACAGCGCCCAATGAGAATATCAAATCTGACGCCATTCATTTTCTTTAGGTCACATGATAGTGCTGACAAATTAGGATTATATTGAACCCAGATAAAGTGTGTCTCCATCACTATTTCTGCAATTCCAGACCAATCACACAATTCTAGAGTTGTGTATAAAACACAATCATGGATTTTCCCCAAGTCTCCATTTTATGGGCCTGTAAAGATCAATGTTTTCAGATATATGAACTATATAAAAATATCATGGCCTCCCCAGTGACCTTAATCGTTGCTGATGAGACCTCAGACTGCAAAGACTTAAATCATACTCAATTAGTACTAGTAATGCTAATCATGGCAAGGAAGTCATTATTATTTCCATCAATAAATGAGTGCAGACCTCTGCCAAGGACGTTTGCAACTCTATAGTCACAAATACACCATATGGACAAAAGTATTGGGATGCCTTACCATTACACCAACAGGGACTGTGATGACTTATTCAAATACAAATACAATACTTTCATTTTTATGAGCACTTTATGGAGTCGGTGCCCCTTTTGCAGCTACAACAGCATCCACAAAGACTTCTCTCAAGATTTTGAAGTGTTTTTTATGGGAATTTGTGCCCATTCATTCTGTAGAGCAGTTATGAGGCCAGGCACTGATGTTGGACAAGAAGGCCAGGGCTGTAAAGTCCCAGTCGACTGGTCCATTTATGAGTCGATACGTTCTGGTTCGACTCAAATTCTGATAAGTCGACTTTCTTCCATGTTAATTTCATGCAGTCTTGGTTAATCTCATTTCATCTGGAGGAATGTGCCATGATATCAATGTAGTATAGCATAGTATATTTTCGGAAATCATGCACTATGATATTGCATAGATGCACGGGATGATTTTGAGTCGAAATTTCAGGGCTTTAGTCGACCAAGAATTTATTTGGTTGATTACTGCCCTAGAGAGGGCCTGGCTCACAATCTCTGTTCCAGTTTATCCAAAAGGTGATTGATGAGGTTGAGGTCTGGTGCTCTGTGTAGCGCCAATCAAGTTCTTCCACCACAAACTTGTCAAACCATGTCTTTATAGTCCTTGCTTTGTGCACTGGGGCATAGTCATGTTTGAATAGAAAAGGGCCTTTCTAAAACCGTTCCCACAGAGAAGCATATCATTGTCCAAAATGTCTTGATAAATTGAAGAGTTAAGATTGCCCTTTAAGATAAGGGGCCTAGTCTAAAGCCTGATTAAAATACATGGATTCAATGCTTAACAGGTGTGGTCAAATACTTTTGTCCATATAGGGTACATAAACTATGACAGACGTTGCAAATATTGTACATGCAGAACACACTGACATGATACAAGCTAAAAGACAGAAATAATGACCAAACTAAAATGAAGGTGGAAGCAAAGAATGTCAAAAGGAAAAAAGCATTCCTTAGTCTTAAATTGTTCATTTATTCTGTTTTTCCTGGAATGTGCTTCCATCAGATTTGTTAATCAAATTTTGTAATCATTAATGATGTGAGTATGATGCAGGATTCCTATACCCTGATTGATATCAAATTCAAGGACTTTCCAGGACAAACTGCCTCAAATTCAAGAACCAAATGTGCTGGCATAGCTTAGGATGGGAGGGCAAGTGATTGTCCTTGGGAACTTGGGTAAGTCGGTGTTTAAAATTTTAGAAATCCTACATGAACTGTTTTATTTTTTATTTTGCGTGTCTGATATTGAAGTTTATCTTTTTGTTTATGCATTTTCTTCTCAAATAAATTCTGTTTGGGGTATTTTTTTCAAAAAGAGGACAAATCTATCTGTGTGTACACACCTGGAGCTCTAAAACTCTGCAGTAAAGTTTTAGAAACTGTTTAAAAAAAAAGAAAAAGCTTGGAATAAATTCCACGAGGAAGTCACTCTATCTGGTAAATTCATGATAAAAGCGAATTAAAGCAAGGATGGCGCAAAAATTATCTCAAGGCACGAATGGTGTGAAAGACAGCAATGGTGCAGTGCGAAAATTCACGTTTAGTGTGATCACAGCATAATTACATTACAATAACGAGGAGCTAATGAGGTTAAAGTAATCACCTACTGTGATTCATTTCCATTTCACTACAAAAACAGTGACAGTCAGACATTTGCAGTGCTACCAAAGCACTCAATGTATTTATGCTGTCACTTTTTGACTTTAAATGCAATCTTTTTTTGGCAGTATCAGGGATTTATCTTCATTTGAAGATGAAAGAAAGCATACATTTAGAGTTTGATAGAATACTGAGCATAAGGAGTAGGAGTTAAAAAAAAAAGTTTGGCAAATAGAATGAAAACAGACAAACACAAGAGCCGTAACATAAATAATTAAACAAGAGCAAAGAAACAAGACAGAAACTGACTGATGCATGAGCTGACTGGGATAAAGAATGGAATATTTTTCATCTAACCCCATTTCCAAATGCTGGTTTTTCCGTGATGGAATATTAAATATGCTCTCAGGGCAAAGAGTGCTGAGGGTTTTTGAAGTCAAAATCAAAATGGGACAACACACACATTGACGCAGTATGTGTTTATGGGTTTGTAAGTACTGTTTGCAGTACAATGACCTCCTGCAGGGACTGACTGTCAATTTCAATTTATGACCAAATTCAACCGTGTATCAATGTGTTTGTGTGTCAGTGTTGTGGGTCTGCTGGGGGCAAGACATGTCTGAGCATGCTATCCCTTCACTCACCCTTCACTGTGATTGACAGGTCAACTAATTCCACATTAAATTCCCTCAGTGAACTGACAGACGTGTGCTGGACATTTAGTAAATGGCGTCAAACGTACACATATTCAGATCTTCAACAAACCTCCAACCCATAACAGTTGGGTTGGTTTAAAATTGGCTAATGTTTGGTACCAATGTATTTACTTTTAAAGGTATGAATTATGTCATAATGACCAAGCATAGATTCAAATTGGGGCTGAACACGATATACTTTACATCACTAGGAAAGATATGAAGGATATTTATGTGTACATGTGTCTATAAAACAAATAAGGCTTAAACTAAAGTAGTGTCAAGTTATTTTTTAATATTATTTTGGCATTCAATGTATTTTTTTAAATATATAATATTTAAGTGATGTTCATTGTATTTAACATATGTATTCAATATAATACATACAATTATCAATGCAACAGCCTTTAAAACAAGAAAAGTCACCACTGATGCCTTATCATCATATCTCTTGCCCGATATAGGTATAATATCAATCAGCCCTAATTTAAATTGAATCAAACGGCCAAATTGCTTCAGGATTGTATCTGGGTGAAAGGGTGAGAGTAGGGAGAGGAACATTTTTATTTGCGTGACTACACTGACTACACTAAAGTGGTAATGCTCTGCCCTGTCCTTCATTCCTTTAAATGACTTTTCCATTCATTTGAAGGGCTTCAAGGAAAAACACACAAGGCTACAGATTTAAAACTGCTGCAGAGATGAGAAAAACATATTACATCAGACAAACGCAACAATCTCAGCTGCCAACTCTCTTCACCACCACAGATACCTCAACGGCATTCCTAATCACACCTCCAACAATTACTCAGCCTCCCCGCAGTCTTAAGGTTAAACCAATAAACATGCCATGAGACAAAAATGGCAGACACTGAGGCCTCACTGACAATAAAAAGTCACCTTTAACTCACACCTGCTTGTCTTTCCCCTCACACACACACACACACACACACACACAGACAAATGTTAAGCTAATTAGATGCATAGTGTTGTAGCCCACGGAAATCTAAGGTGTACTAAGGTGAATACTAAAACACTAGTAGTCAATGAGGTGCAGCTATTGTTTAGCCAACAACTCCTCCAATGTCTTAGCGCACACATTCTGCACAAGACAGGTTTGCTCCTTCACACTTGTAATAATGCTAATGCTCTATTAACCTGTATGACAAATGGAAAATATGCTGTGTACAATAACATTAGTCCAGTTTAAATGTACATTGAATACAGTTTAGGCAAATGAGGAGTGACAATTTGCATGCTTTGTGAGTTTCTGAAGGTGAACCATGAGACACCATACCCCATGTGTGTAGCCATGATGTATTGTATTTTTTATTTTGTAAATATTGTACACATTATCCAGTTGACTGTACAGTACCATTTACTCTGGTACCCAAGGGAAGGGTGCTAAAGAATGGAACAATTGGTTATTTTGGTGCCATCACTAATGGAAACCCAAAAATCTACATACCATTCTGTACCAAACTGAACAATTCCACTTGGTGGAAACACAGCCTGTGTGTTTAAAGCTTGTGTGATAAATAATTTCTATTGGCTTTTCACTAAAGAAGCTTTTGATAACACCAATGGCTATGAGAGGAGTCATCAACACGAAGAAAATATACACACAACTTCTCAATGGTGTGTCACAGAAGAGAGGCTGCGGCTCAGCTTTGAAGTACAACTAAGGCCCTATCCACACAGAAACAGAATGAAGCAAAAATAGTTTCTAGAAATGTCTTCATCAATGTGAAACCCCCCAAAACGACTCTGAAAACTGTTGTACTGTTGGCACTGCTACACCAAAACTGGAGTAGACGACACTGAGCATGGGCGACAGAAGAGCGGTTCTGGCATTATTAAACTAGGGGGAGGAGTCTGGGATGATGAGCTTCACACTGACTTTACACTAAACTGTGAAGATTTGCACATGGATCAACATAAAACAGTCTTTCATGTATTTTAAAATGTACACTTTAAGATAGCAATCAGAAATGTGTTTAATACACATTAATGCAATGAAATTAAAATGTATCTGACAGTACCAATATTCCAGTGAGGCTTTCAACACATGTAATTACAAAAAAAAAAAACTTGTGTAACATTATGTTTCCTCCTTTGTTTTTACCCTCTTCACAGGAGCCACTTCTGCCAAATCCCTGACAATGGAGGAAGAAAGCTCCAAGATTCACACAAAAAAAGAGCCAAGAGTAAGTGAGGGAGTGTATCAGAGAGGAGCAAAACAACGTACATCATTTGTGGACATTGGTACAAAATACAACAACCAGCCTTTTGAGCAAATGAAGCCAAAATAATGAAACTGATTCAATGAAATGCACATAATCAGTTTCCGTTGTACTACTCGCGTACAATGGGCTGGTGAACAAACAACCTTTCGGCTATCATGTGGAGCAATTGTTTAAAATTGAAGCTGACAAAAAGAATCACTCAATTTCACTTGTTGTTATTCAACATTTAGAGCCTGGCATCCAATGACGAGACGGACAGGGGGAGTTAGAAATTGATGGAATCAATACACCCTTGATGAATGAAAGCATATAAACAACTTGGAAAGGTAAAATATTTAGAGAAAAGGAGATGTGGTGAGCTATAGGACAGCCACGATTTACAGCTTTATATCCCCATATACGAGATATATGGGGATATAAAGCTGCACACGGATTGTTTCTCTAGACTCATGAAAAGTTGTTTTTGAGATCTGTTTTACGTGATCTTAAAGAGGCCATAGCATGGTCCCATCTCCCTTATATGTGAGATATGGAGGTGTACTTCAAACATGAAGTCGTTTTATGGTCAAAAACGTCCTAGTCGCTACAAACGAGCCGATGTAAATGTCTCATCACTAACGCTCTCGTCAGCCGCACTGTTTCAGACCAAAACCACAGAACACGGACTGTCTTGTGATTGGCCAGCCAACGAGAGCTTTCCCACTTTCCCAGAGTTACCTGGACGTGACGTAATTGGCACGCCAGCTCTCAGTCCCGCAGCTCCCCCTCTGGAAAGGTGGATGCACCGCTAGCAATTATCAAAACATTGAGTAATGCCGTAATCCCTGACACATTTGATCCTGAGTCTGACCCAGAGTCAGGAAGCCTGTAGCTTGGATAACGTTGTGGTTACCGAGATGATAAACATACATGCAAATGAAACAAGCACACAAAGACAGTTTTACGGTTTGTAAAAATTGTAATATACGTATTGTTAGCACTGCTCCTTCCTTTAGGTGAAGTTTGGTGCTGTGTCCTGCTTCATATTGCTACTTTCAACCGTAGAAGAACTACTCTCGTTGTAGCTGCTGAGCATATCGGTTGCATGGAGCTCAGCAGCTACAACAAGAGTAGTTATTGTTCTTCTACGGTTGAAAGTACGTCACCGGATGTGCCTGGACTCTAGTGCCCAGACTAGGAAGTGCTGCTATTTAGAGGAGTGGTGAAATTCGCCAGTGACGTAACTAGTCAACGGAAGTGCGGTTCCGCTTCGTAGAGCTCAGGAAAACAATCAAACCCTGCACTCTCAGCAGTGGCTGAACTGATTGTTATGGACTTTAGGGCTTCATAAACGAGGTAATGACACAGATACACACAAAATGTGTTAATTGGCAATTCTGGGCTATGTCCTCTTTAAAAATACACTCATTACCTTTAATTTCAGCTTTATTTCTTTAAATGAATGATATCTATGAAACAAATGATCTTCCTATAAATATGCCCATACATCAAACAGATCGACTATATATATTTATAGTGGATCTGTTTGATCTGCAATCCAAATATGTCTGATTTTCTTCATATTCACCATGCAGGGCTTAGCCACCTGAGGTGAGAAATGAAATAACTTCCTGTAGCAGTCAGTGTTGCCAGGCAACTTTGTTCACCAGTACCCTATAGGAAGGGAATGCTGTGTCCTGCAGCGACTTCTAAAACAGTACTGTCAGTTCCTTTGAAAGACTCAGATGGAGGCTGCTGATAATGATGGTGAGATGAGGGGAGGTTCAGAGTACAGTCCTATAGAATGATGGGGCTGCCATCAGGGTCAGATAAGTTCTGGTAACGATGGTAAATGTGTATGTGTGTAAATGAGTGAATGTGTGAGACAGTAAGTAGTGGGAGCAGACTATTATCTAGTGTACAGCTACTTTCTTTGTACACTTTTTAGGTACACCTGTTCAACATGCTTGTTGATGAAAATATATAATCATCTAGTATTTAATTAATAATCTGAATCTACACATGAAAATATGTAATCATATATTATTTATTTATTTATTTATTTATTTAATAAATATTTAATGGGTTTAGGCATCAAGACAAGATGTAGACATTCAACCCGAGAATCAGATTGGGGACAAAGGTGATTCAAGTCACTCTGAAGGTGGTCTGATTTTGTTTGTTTTTCTTACATTTTTCTAATTACGATAACAATTCAGGGGTGCAACAATTTATCAGTTATCTATTGATTAACTAAATTAATCATTAACTGAGTGATTTCCTTTTTTTGGAATTAAGTTCTCTGATTAATTTCAGATTCTTGAATGGGAATATTATGAGGTTTCTTTTCGAGCTGCAACTAACGATTATTTTCGTAATCGATTAAATGTTTTAGCTCTAGTTTCTTTGCTTCATGCAACCAAAGAGATCATTAAAACCTTTGAAGACAAGACATTTGAAAACATTTCGAGGTTTGAAAAAAAAAAAACTACTCAATATTTTTCAAAATTCTCTGACATTTCAATGGACCAAACGATTAATCGGGAAAATAGTCGAAGGATAAATCGATTATGAAAATAATCCTTAGTTGCAGCTGTAATGCAGGCAAAGGCAACTTATTAGCAGGCCCAATTGGTTCTACTGGACATTTCCCAAACTTTCCTGTTCTGGTCGGTACAGACATTTAATGTCTGCTACATTTAATTTCTGTACCCCAAAGAGTGGGTGTATGCTCATTCCACGCAAAGATCGGCATTTATCAATATGTACGTTGGCGTAGCATACAATCAAATCTCATGCCAGCTCAAGTTTGAAATCTGTTATAATAACTTATAGTTAAATTATATTTTGCACACAAAATTTTGAACTTTGTTAAAATAATGATGATTAAAACCATAATAATCTACTGTCATATATTCAGAACTTAAAAATGTGTATATTTATATTACATCTGTTTACATTCAGTGCACAATTACGCATGCAGGCATCAGTGGAGCTGCACTGGACTGCTGAAGGGCAGAGGGCTGTGTCTGTGAGCAATGGAGAGAACCCTGATGTAAACACCTGAGAAGGTGTGTGACATCATTTTGACCCGTGAGATTCTGTACAGTATAAGGGCATGAAATAAAGCACAGCCAGATGAGCCTCTGCCCGCAGAGCCCTGTCCACTGTAGCCACATCTGACAGCCACACAGAGGGGACAGGACATTGTTCAGTGGTTCTAAAATGTAAGTATGAAATACTTATGTTAGGTCAGTAGGTTATTCAGTATGAGAAACACTGCACAACATTGATTTAATTTAATTTCTTTGATACTCGTATAAGTAGATTTTTTTAAATTGATCTTTTAGTGTGTCATTTATTGCAAACAGACTATATTTATGTCAATAATTAACCTGACAGAGTCCAGGGTCTTGGATGTGGGGGACACAAACTCTTCTCTCCTTGCCTGGCTCTGTGGAGCCCCAGGATGGTTTCTGTGTGCATGACACATAGATAAATAAATGTCTGTGGTGTATGTAGTATCTGTGTTAATAATACATATAGAAAAATTTAAACTGTGTGAGTGTGCTTCTTGTAAATGTGTCATGTTTAAATGTTTATCATTATCTGACTGTGATACTGAAGCAGACCCCCTCTCCTCAGCACAGCCTCAGTCTGGGTCAGTGACAGGCTTAGATCTGACTGAAGTGAACCTGCGTGTTTTTTGGTGGCGATTTTGAGGTCCCATCAAGGAATAAGCTTTGATATATGATGACTCGTGCATTATCACAAATGGATAAGTGAAATATTCAAAACTCAGCTTGTCAACACCGTCGCTGTTGACCGCAGTAGTAACTTCTCTCCACACTGTTGCTTTGACTTCCTTTGATCCCACTTTCCAGGCTTACAAACAGAATAACTTTGTTAAATTCTGACGCCATGATGTTGATTTTCACTCTCTGACAAGTCTCTTGGTATTCCACATCCCAGTGTCGTCAAGGGGCGAGGTCTTGAACCTATGGATATATGGGGGCATGGTATTCAAATTACGATAATTTTCCGGTATTTATCAAAGGCCAGTCAGGTGCACACCACGTTTCATGAATCACATGTGAGACCTGGCATATGGTGATATTTACACCTGAATGTTCTATGCAAGTTTGATAAATGAGGGCCAATGTGAATACTCAGATGAGTGTACTGGACTGAGTATTTACCAAACTGCTGAGCTACTAGGATTTTCACATAAAACATCTAGGGTTTACAGAGAATGGGAAAACATGCCTTGCTGACGACAAAGGTCAAAGGAGAATGGACAGACATTAACTCAAATAACCTCTCATTAGAACAATGCATGAAAAAAAATGTCTGTGAATGCACAATGCATAGAACCTTTAAGTAGATGAGCTGCAGCAGCAAAAGACCACACTAGGTGCTCCACCTGCCTCTCAGACCAAAAATGGGGTTAGTCCCCAAAGACATTCATGCTGACACAGTTGCTACAATAGGGGATGAGCACTGGCTTTATCAACTGTGCAATAGTGGGCAGGTGAATTCAAGAGGAGTAGGGAGAGTCTTGAAGATGACCCAAGGTCCGAACATCCTCCCACACCCAAGAAAAACATTGATGGTGTTCACCACATGGCGATGGATGACAGACGTTTGACTGTTAATCAGAGAGTCAATGTAGTAAGCATCTCCTGTGAAGAAGTAGAGAACATTCTGCACAACAAACTTTCATGTTGAAGGTTTCCCCTCGGTGGGTGCCACAGCTGATCAAAAGCACACCAGGCTGATCATGTCGCAAGAGAATGTGGCACATTTCAAAGAAGATCCAGCTGGTTTTCTTGAACGCTTCCTAACCCAGGAGCCACAGACAAATGTTTGTGGTGTGGTGGGTGTAAGTGAAGGGGCGAGACTGTATGTGTGCACATGTGTACACACACACAAACACACACACACACACACACTTAAAACAAAATCAGTTGAATGCCTGGATTACTGTGCCTTTACATTATAGTAAACTGCTGATTAAAATGAAAAGGCTCTAATTACACTACAAATTGGACTGGAAGCATTAAGTTGTCTGATTGCGCTTTGCTTTTTTGTGCAGAATTGAAAGAGCTGGGACACAAATGTCTCCACAACAACGGCGAGCGCTAGAAAACTGGGCACTTGAGACAAATACAAGCACCTGTTAATGAGTGCGCTCGACTTTGGGCAAGAGCTACAAGAGCAACAACACCTACATTCCTATAGAACACATTAAAAATAAAACTGTATGTGAGAAAGGCACACACAGTTTATAAATACCCAAATAAACAGCAAAGTTCAGCTTGGGCTTTTGCTCAGGGAGCAGGATTCAGCCCCTGCAGTGAGAGCTGAGCTCATCCCTGACGTGAGGCCCTTCGCTGTGGGGAGTTGACACAAAGTGAAACACAATCACAACACATAGCGTGGAAATGCAACAACAGGAGGGAACAGAGAAAGAAGTCGATTTTTTAAGACCCTGTTCAACGTAGTAATGTTGTGCCTTCTGACTACTGTTCTGCAGAAAAGGTAACAAAACACTTATTTTTGTGGGGGTAAGGGGCATGTATTATTGCTCAAGCTGTTGTAATTTTTAAACAGCTCTAAATGTTTCAGTCCGTTTATGACCCTTGTGCTGTACTTTGTGACTGCTTTGTTGACATTATCCGTTCCAGTCATTCTACTGTCTGTTAACAGTAATAAAATAGCAATAGCTAAAATAATTCAAACCAATAAATGGAACGTTTAATTTGTTTTGCTAATGAGTTACATGGCAAGATGTTCATTAAATATCTCACACCTGAGAAAGTAATATTAACTAACTTAAATATCATTTTGATGTTCAATTCACAATTAGTATAACATTAATGAATATAATGATTATCAATGCAAGAGCCTTTAAAACCAAGAAAAGTCATCAGAGATGACATCCACAAACTATATCCATATCTTGTCACATGTAACAATATAGATATAATATCCATATGTTGCCCAGCCCTACTTTCAAGCATGTTACATCCTGTGGCAGCCTCCCTGTATGATCACCTTGCTTTTTTTTTTTTAGAAACAAAGAACACGGCCTTGACGAAAAACTGCACCAGATAATGGCATCACCTACTCTGTACATTACGTGTAAAAACATAAAGACGTATAGTAAATGGATTTTATTTTGAGGATTTCATCACTTTGAAGGATAGACATCCTGCATGCCAGAACAGTAAGTGCTCTCTCACACCATAGCTACACCTGTGTGACGGAGTTGAAATGTGACCATGCATTTTTTTTTCAAAGGAAGCTCTACAAGAAAAGTATACCTAAACAAAAAATTGTGATGATGGTAATGATGCATATAGTGCATTACTCATGTCATAATAAATAAAATAGATAAAAGCAAGCTATGTGTGCACTAGAGGCTGTATATGAATTGTAAAAAAAAAAAAAATTTCAAAGCTAAACCTGCCAAAAAGAACACTTGAAACAAATGCCTGGCAGCTCCATCTTCAACATCCTTAGTCCAATATAATCACTATCACTCCTTTGCACGTGACCAAACTATCTCAACCTTGCGTCTTTTATTTTCCAAAACCGTTCCAAAACTGATGTAAGGACACATTTAGTAGCAATAAATTAAAACTGAATATAAACTCCAGAAAAGCACTTGCCTGCAGACTTGATATCAATTTCCACTTGTACTCAAATAGGCTTTTTTTTTTTGTTTTTCAGTTTGGCAAAGCACTTTTTGTCCCCATCGTACCAATCACGGGCACACAGCACATTAACATTCCTGGAGAGAGTCTTTTGCAGACTAATTGCAGTCAGAAAAATTAATAGCAATGGGAATTTGCTCCGACTTGCAAAACACAACCTAATGCAAGGTGTCCTTGCCAGGAAAGATTTTTCAATTTCGGTGGGCAGTCTCTCCTCGAGTCTGCCAACATTTTCTAACAGGTGGTCAAACTTTAAGGTGCACAGTGAGAGCTGATGTGAGGAAATACTGCTTTATCGTCAGGCTACAGTCATGAATATTTCACATCATTTTAGGGCTGCAACAAATTGTCAGCTATTTTAATAATCAATTTATAGTGTTATTTTTTTTATTAGTTCTCAGAGATTTTTCTTTGCTCAATATAATAAAGAAATCATTAGAGGGGTAAATAATGTCTATAACTTATGTATATAATGTCTATAACTTTTTCTTTTGAAGTTTGGGAAACACTGACCAACATTTAGTTGTTATATAATAATAGACAGATCAATTGATTATGAAAATAATCATTTGTTTCAGCCCTACATTATTGTAATTACCAACTAGTTACTTTGTGCACTCTGACTAAAATATGATAAAGTAGAGGTAAAGTCATAAAACTTCACTCTTCACTTTTCTTCTGGGCCTTTCATTATGTAATGACATGGTCTAGATAACACGTGACTTTGGGAAATTAAGGTGTGATATACAGAAATCATGACAGCTTTAAAAAAAAAATAAAAAAAAAAATCACACAGCCTTACCTGTCTGGCCAGGTTGACGGCATCGGCGTGAAGTCGGTTTCTCAGAGAAGGATCCAGTTGGAAGGCTGGTGCAATCTCCACAACCTTTCACAACAAAAAAAAAACAACCAAAAAAGGAAATGTCAAACGTCAATGTCAGGATAACAACTTGTAGCATTGTAACTTAATTATATCCTCATCACTGACACAGACTGCATCTAGGAAATTTATTATTGACACTTAAAGGAATACTTCATCGATTTGCATGTGGCTTTGTTTTGCTAGAATAGAATTTAAAAAAAATTGTGCTTCCCTCCCTCAGTTTTTCCCTTTCCAACGTTTGCCCCACGCTGAGTCAAATGATGCAAATTCCTTACAATCAGAAACAGGCACAGATTTCTGTCGTCCATTTTGTTTTTTTTTGTTTTGACTACATGTCAAAGACTGAACAGTATCACCACTTTCCATACGTTAACCTGCATTGTTTGTTGACAGACATTTGACAGGTGAAGGCAACGTCACGGGTTTGTCAAGTGAAAATGGTGTGGAGCTCAGGGAGAGTGGATACAGTCACACTGCAAGCTGTTAGGTGATAACAATGAGTTGACAGATGCTGGAACTCCCCATAGACCCACAGGTAACTGTAGACGAGGGTAATAATTGTCTAATGGCTCATCACTACAAGTGATACTTTCACACTACATAATCATTTCATCTGTTGTAAACAAACGCATCATTTAGTCGAGCTATAGATGCTTCATGAGCACTGCATTATTTCCTGCTGTCATCTTGTAAATGCCATCATTTATTTCCATTTTTCTGTCTCTCCCCTATTTTGATTCAGTTTTGTCTCATTTCAGACTTTGTGAATCAGATGGAATGAATCATGTTTCCCTCAGCCTTTCATTAGGTCTGGCTCTGGCTGCTTAGTAGTGTTCACCATGCTGCAGGCTGAACTGTCTCATTCCACTGTGTCAAACAAGTTTACCCATCCAAGAGAAATCATTTATTCTTCTTGAAAAATGTTAGGATTATTCTTAACAATGTGACATGTTTATATGTTTGTTTGTTTTTTAAGGCAAGAATTCAATTAAATATTTTTGTCAGGGTTATCATTCAATTACAATTGGACTCTCCAGGAATAGCACTTCTACACCTCTAGTATTGTGGCAAAGAAATTAGAAAAATTGAAACATGATACTAAAGGGTAAATTAAGAAATAAACACAGGTCTGGCAGCCATTTATCCAGTACTTACTACTGAGTACTTTGAATTTTTAACTTTTATTAATATTACTATTATCATCATTAATATTGTTAAGGTGTAATTTTGGGTTTATAATATATGTGTCCCTTTGGTTTTGGATATGTTGACATACTGTATGTTTTTATTTCGAAGGACAAAAAAAACCCAAATACATTTGAATAATAGGAAAAAATAGCACTTCCAAGACATTGAGGAAAGCTATAAATATCCTATCAGCACTCCCGCATCTCAAACATATTTCAGCAAGTTACCATCATGTGTTTCGGAAACTCAAACAGATCTTAGATTAAGGGCAAAGGCAGATTAAGTCTCATAGATTTAAAGAACGGCAGCTTTGACATGAATAGCGTCACTAATATGATTATCATCTCTAATTTGATTAAAAAGGGAAGGAAGCGACTGATGAAAATAGTGCTTTGAGGTGACAGTAGACACATTTCCATTTTTTATTTAAAATAATAGACTTTCATTCACACTAACAGCAGTTACAGTGGCTTATTAGTATACTATGTTAAATTGGCCTGTTGACCTGAAAAAAAGGTAAATTGAAAAACACTACGACCTCTGCAGTGCTCAAAGGCATGATTCTTTCTTTGAACTGTGCCATGCCCACTCACCATCAACATCCACTTCATGCTAACCTAATGTCTCCATCTACATGGAAATGGAACGTAGACCATTTTTCCTTTTTTGTACACGCTGTGGTACACATGCCAGACCTGTTTGTGGTGCTGTAATGCTGCTACATTATATACAGAAAAGAGGTTGTGCACACTTTTTTTTTTCCAAATAAAGCTTTCAAATATTTGAATGAGTAACTGTTAAACTGAGACGGAATTAAATCAGTGAACCCCAGCACAAGAGATTATGAGATCATCGTTTTCTCAAAGTAGTGTATTGGTTTATATGAAAACGGTTTTCCCCACTGAGGGACCTGTTTTCAAAAACTTTCAGGGCTCCCAAAATGCAAAAAAAAAAATAAAAATCATTCACTTATTCAACCTAGATTTGTTTTCGTGTGGACAGCCCTCAAGTAATACAGCAGAAAATTTCACAAAGTTGATCTTAAACACATTCCAATCGTAACAGGGTTCCCACACCTTGGTTGACATCAAATTCTTTCCATGACCAATTCCCTCAAATTCAAGGACCAAATGTGCCGACACAGAGGGCAACTTATAAGAGCTGCTTCGCCCATGGTGTCCACTTTTATTGATTTGCAGCACGCTCTCCATCTGGCCAAGTGATTGCCCTTGGGATCTTGGGAAACCCAGTCTGTCATTTTCTTTGGTGAACCAGAGATCTTGGAATTTGCAATTCCCAGGTATCAATTTGCTCTCTCTTGCATAAAGTTACTCACTCATTGTTCTGCATGGAATCTCGAGTCATACAGTGCCCACAACACTTGTAGTAATTACGACTTGACGTTTGTTCTGCAGAGAGCTTAGTCTACATACATCAAGCAATGCAGGACATGAAGCAGTGGGTGGTGTCCTAACAAACAAGCAAGACATTTACCTAAATATCAATCTAACTTCTTTCTTGCACAAAATTCAAGCACTTTCAATGACCCATGTCTTTTTAGGATGATTTAAAAAAAAAACTTTCAAAGGCCTTGACTTTCAAGGACCAATGGGAACCCTGTATTAAGTCTGGAGAAATGAATGTGAAATCACCTTTTGGTGTCTCCGCTGAATAGAGCAGTCTCTCTCGTAGAGGTGGATGACATTACCATATTTATCACCTGGGGAAACAGAGAGACAAGCCAGGTGAGAGAAAACAACAGAGGGAGGATCAAAGATTATTTCTAGAACAATCAGCAGCATGAAGGGAAGCGGTGATTGAAACAAAGAGAATAAGGAGGTGTATGAAAGAAACATTCTTTGTTCCCATGCTCACTGTGAGACACACTGATCAATAGACAGTTTAGAGCTGTGTCAACCAGAGACAGACACCCTGTGGGAAAAATTCACACACTGTCAGGAATTGTGCAGCTATAATCAACATCTTTTAACTGGTGTGTATACAACTGGAAATGACACATAATTCAACAGCCGACACTGGAAGTGCCAATAGACTCCAGAGATGGCCATGTTGGATTATGAACTGGACTGTACATACTGTGTAACATTCTCTTTTTACAGATTAGTTAAGAGACCCTTCAACAACCTACTTTAATATTTCATGTGTAAGAAAAACAACTATTTTAACATTTTAATTAAACTCATTATTATTTAATCTGCCAATTTTTTCCCCAATTAACTGATTTAGATTGCCTTGTGCTGTATTTTCCCATATAAGAGTGAGGCAAATGGATCATGCAAGTTTGATGTCATTTCAAGTTTCAAGCCACAGCTTTAATTTAAGGAGCTGGAGGAAAGATTATAGTATTAATGTCATACTGACATGGTTTACAGCTGCAGTGTGTAACTTTTGGTGATTTTTTTTGTTGTTAATGTTAACCTTCTACCTCTTTTTGGGCTTCATAAACAGAAACAATGTAACATTATAGGCTGCGTCCTTTATCTGACTGAGGGAGTGTTTGTGTGCATACAGCAGCGGTGCAAGGGTGGGTGGGGACAAGAAATATTTGCTTTACTGCTTTGGAAAATTTGGGGTGAAAAGGGGGCATAGGCTCCTCATGTTCATTCTTAAATGTACCTTAATGCCAAAGAAACACACAGTGGGAAAAGGCATGCCTTTTAACTACACCACACACAATCAGATAACACTGCCAAAACCAGACAGATGAATACAAGTACTTACAGGACTTATATATACATAATGAACACAAGTTCAACTGGGCATATATAAGTGCAGAGACTTCCAGTAATTGTCAGGTTTGATTTTCAGTTCTGGTTATTGAGCAACATCCACTGTGATGAGGAGAAATAATGTGTGGAAAATCCTCAGCTGGCCAATAAATCTCATATCACTCATTGTTCATCTGTCTCACTGCTTCTGACTTCAAGGACTTAATGTAGGTCACATACTCCAGAGCGCCCCCTAGAACATTGAAAATAAACAGCCCCAGCCAACTGTTTCACCTACACATGAAAATTGGCATATATGTTTATCAGGATAACATCTAGGAGAAAAACAAAACTCTTGGAATCATAACCTAGATGCAACAGGAGGGTGACCATTTTGGATCAAACAGCCATTTGGGGACCATTTTGGCAATTTTCGCACATGTGGTATTTGAACAAACTTCTCCTAGAGGTTTAATGTGCTCAGCTTCAGGTCACTCGAGACAAGATAAGGATTAAAAGTTATCAAAAGCTTCACAGTTTTGGTACTAGGGGGCGGAAAAGTTGGGGCCAATTCAGATGACTCGCCAAAAAACATGAAACTACTATAACTGCGATAGAAGGTCCAATCACAACCAAACTTTATAAACAAGGGCCCTAGGGTATCTTGTTTCTTTAATGAACTTCGGTCACGTCACATTAAATAAAGAAAATGGACTCTCGTGGTTCAAGGCAAACACGAAGGGCATCAAAGACGGAGCACACTTACCGAGGATTTGCACTTCAATGTGTCTCGGCTTTTCAATGAACTTCTCGACAAACAGGGATCCATTCCCGAAAGCTGCCAGGGCTTCAGAGTACGCCCGCTGGTAATTTTCCTCCAGTTCCTGACAAACAGACAAGAAAAATCCATCATGTCTGAGTTAGTGCTTCCATTCCAGAAGCAAAAGTGTTGCTGCAGCATCAAGTAATGAACTGAAATGAAATTTTGTATAACTTCCATTTCCTGTTAGTATTACTTCCCCCGTCACATGTGATGTCATGCAGACTTTTTATTCTGCTTTTGACAAGAATGTTTACACGTCCTTGGAGGAAAAGATTCTACACTGGGATATTTGGGACTGGACTGTATGAGGTCACGACCAAACATGATGAAGGTCAGGGCTCAAATCAGTGTTCGTCAGTGTGACGTCTTGCCAATTTTCTCCTCTACTGGTGGAAAGACTGAGTCACCATCATGCCCTCTTGGAGCAATTGTCTCAGGAGGGGCTATGTAAGCCCATCCTCAGCTGTTATCTCATCAGTTTGGACACAAAACAAAGGGCAGTAGCAGTACTAGTTTGTTTTGTTTCTGGTTAACAGCAGCAAGCCGAGATAGAAAGTCCTGGTGCACCTTCATTTTTCTGCAAACATCAACCAAAGACTTTTAAAAGACTCAGAAGTCTGGCATCATTTTTACTTATTATATATGATTATATTTTTTGTAGATAAAATGTATAAAGCTCTCCCTCTGCCAGCTAACCCTCTAAACCCCACTAAGATATTTATACATATTTTTATATTCTCTATTTTTATTCTCGTCTTTGCTAAAATGGAATCATCGCTACATCGTTTCCCTGTTGCGCTTGTATAGTCTGGCATGTGACAAATCGTGAACGCTATTTGTTTGTTTATATTATTTATTATGTACTTTAGTTACATTAGTTACATACAATAGTTGTATGTGTATTTGTTTGTGTGCTTTGTAATATGTCTGCTGTGATATACAGTTTTTCATTAAGTTCATTGTCATGCATTTGCAGATTTTTATAATGTCAAATAAGCAATTGCTATAAATTCTTTGTGCGGCCTTTGAACTATGTTAAACTGCATTTGTCCCTATTAAATAAACAAATAAATAAATGTCGAATCTTGATTCTAGGAAACCTCTATTTGTACTCTTATCCACGTCCAATCAGTCTTCCAGGTTCAGCTACTGGGGCTTTTAATGAGGCCAGCTCTGCTGTTCCATTTCTCCTTGAGAAACGGGACGTGTCAAATTTTAATTTAAAAAAATCTGGCACTTGGCGACTACCTTGCCTTTCAATAAACATACACGCTGTGTCCTACGGTGTGATCCAAGTAGTTAGACTCACTGTGTTAATTCAGAATACAAATGACATACAAGCTCGCCTTAATGGAATAAAAAGTCAATTTACGCCTTGTTGCTTGGGGTCCCAAAAGTGCAGAGAAACCTCTTTACAATTTCCTCACATCATATCAGCTGGAGCTGCACGGGCCCCCATGACTCTGAACTGAATAACTAGAAATGTCGACAACTAATTAATTAGACTGGGGTACAGCTCAGAAAAGGTCATTCTTTCCAGTGGAACGCTGACTTGTGAGGCTCAGTGAATAAAATACAACGCAACACTGATATTTCTCGTGTGGATTAGGGCGAGTAAAGCATGAAACTACTGTTGCTCACCTTGAACCCATGTGGTTTGAAGAGTGATATACAGTGCTCAGCGTAAATGAGTACACCCCCTTCGAAAAGTACCATTTTAAACAATATCTCAATGAAAACAAAAACAATTTGCAAAATGTTGACAAGACTAAGTTTTATTTAACATCTGTTTAACTTATAACTTGAAAGTAAGGATAATAATATAACTTAGAGAACAAAATTTATAGTTTTACTCAAATTGGGGTGATGCAAAAATGAGTACACCCCACTGAAAGTCTCTGTAGCAAGGCTAAATTTTAGACTACAAATGTCCAATTTAACAATAATCAACCACAGGTGAGTCTAACTATTCATCACACATGTGTCCAGCAGACAGTTGACTATAAACCCCTTCCCATTTCATGTTGTTAGCAATGGCACCACATGGAAGAGAAATGTCTCAAGACTTGAGAAAGAAAATAATTTCTTTACACCACAAAGGTGAAGGCTACAAGAAGATCAGCAAAGCTTTACTTATCAGTCAGAATACTGTAGCAAAAGTGGTAGAAAAATTTAAAAAAGATGGAACTGCAACCATCTCACAGAGACGTCCAGGTCGTCCACGGACGTTAACACCTCGACAGGAGCGTCTCCTGATGAGAAGGGTCAAAGAAAATCGGCATGCAAGTTCACTGCAGTTATCCAAGGAAGTAGAAAGCCAAACTGGGGTGACTATTTCCCGTGACACAATATGGCATACACTGCAGAGGAATGGCATGCATGGGTGCCGTCCCAACGGAAGCCTCTCCTAAAGCCCAGGCACATAAAAGCCTGCCTAGAGTTTGCCAGGGCCCATGCTGACAAAGATGAAGACTACTGGGACTCTGTACTTTGGAGTGATGAGACCAAGATAAATGTTTTTGGAACTGATGGCTTCAAAACTGTATGGCGTCGCAAAGGTGAGGAATTCAAAGAAAAATGCATGGTGCCTACAGTGAAACATGGTGGTGGCAGTGTCCTTATGTGGGGCTGCATGAGTGCTGCTGGTGTCTTGGAGCTGTGTTTCATTGATGGCATCATGAATTCACAGATGTTTTGCTCTATACTGAAAGAAAAGATGCTACCATCACTCCGTGCCTTTGGTCGTAGTGCACTTTTCCAACATGACAATGATCCTAAACACACATCGAAGGCCACTGTTGGATTTCTGAAGAAGAACAGGGTAAAAGTGATTCAGTGGCCAAGTATGTCTCCTGATCTAAACCCAATTAAACACCTATGGGGAATTCTGAAGAGTTGAGGATTACTCTCCATCGAGCATCCAGTCTCTAAAAGAGATAATTCTTGAATGGAAAAAGATTGATGTAGCAAAATGTTTCCAACTTGTTCATTCCAAGCCTAGAAGACTTGGTGCTGTCATTAAAAATCATGGAGGCCATACAAAGTACTAGGTTTAGTCGTTTTTGTTGTGGGGTGTACTCATTTTTGCATCGCCCTTATTTCAGTAAAACTGAAAAATGTGTAATCTAAGTTATGTTATTGAACTTACTTTCATGTTTTAAGTTTAACAGATGTTATATAAACTTATATATATTCAACATTTTGAAAATAGTTTTTGTGTTCATTGAGATATTGTTTAAAATAGTACTTTTCAAAGGGGGTGTACTCATTTACGCTGAGCACTGTATATCTGTAAGGCTGGGTGATACGGCTTATAAATAATCTCATATATTTTAGGCTATATCCTGATACACAAGATGCAGTATTTGGAGAAAAGTATTGAGTTCAGGTCTTTCAATCAGGCTCAATGCTCCCAACTTTGTAGCAACAGTTCCCCAGTGCACAAAGCAAGGACATTGTATGACAAGTTTGGTGTGGAAGAACTTGACTTGCCCTCACAGAACCCTGACCTCAACTCCACTGAGCACCTTTTGGATGAACTGGAATAGAGATTGTGACTCCTATTTATTTGGCTTTCTAATGTTAAATGAAGGATATTTGCATGTGTTAGAAACAATGAAATTGACCATAAATAAGGTCAAATCCTGCTATAACATGAATAATTATGCTTAAAAGTCAAGTGTTATGGACTATTTAATAAAAAAAAAGGTCAATTCCATTTATTTTGTTTTAATCAACATATATATAATATTGTGTGTATTTCAAAAAATGTATTCATATCATAAATGTGATAATTATCAATGCAAAAACCTTAAATACCAGGAAAAACACAGATACCTTGTCTCAAGTCAGGATATAGATATAATATCGATATATTGCCCAACCCTAATTATAACTATAAAATTAAATTACAGAAAATATGGATATTATTTCAAGTTCAAGTTGCTTTTCAAGCAAAAAAGCAAAAGAGACATTTATGTTTTTCTTTTCTAGTAAACTAAGCACTGTTATTAGAGTTTGTACTGTACAAACATTTTTAACTTTATTTTATAAACATAACTCTTTTAAGTGAATGTGACATTTTTGAGAGAATTTATTGTGATTTAGGGTTTAAAAACAAACATAACATGGTATACAAAAAGTAAATTAATACATAACTGTGAATATTGAACTGAAGTTTGACTATAAGCTAAAAAGATGGTCATAATCACAAATCAAATTGCAATAGGACATTTCCCCCAAATTGTGTCTTGAGGTAAGTAAAATTTAAAATGTTCTGTAACTTTTTTTTTTAGGTTTATTCACCATTAGTGCTTAATGATGGGGGTAAATATCTTGATACAAGTTTCTTGACATTTTGCTCTTGTGATTTCATTACCGCTAAAATGTTTAGGTTAGTCTCGGGTTAAATAGATTTTTTTTAAAAGATGGAGGCTTATCACATGGGATATGAGCTCTTAAATATATGAATTGTTTGTAAATTGTGATTTAAATTTGAACTTCCCATGCTAATGTGAATCCCAATGTGCTGTAGTTCTGCAGTGCTGTAACTGAACACAGATGAACATAAGTGGAACTGTACATGTATACATTATACCACATTGTAAATTATGTAAAATCATCTCTATTATGTATATATTATCCTATAACAGAGTGTGTTTTAAGGTTTGTAGTGCATTCATTGTTGAATAATGAAGCTGATGTGCATTTAACTGTGAAGTAAGTGAAGAACAAGTTTAAAATCTAAATGGCCCCAGGATGTTTAGTCTTCAGGCCACTCAGTTGTAAAACTGTTATTTCTATACATAACATTTTAGAATAAAAAAAAATTATAATGAAGCTAAAACATTAGATAACATTAGGCACTTGTGGTCCAGATTTCCTGGTTTGTCTTGTTGCATTATCCATCCATCCATTTTCCACCTTTATCCTCCGCATGAGGGTCGCGGGGGGAGCTGTGCCAATCTCAGCTATTATTAGCAATCCGTCTTTGTTACACTGAAAAAATTATTTTCAATAAAGTAAAATGATACATTTTATAATTTTATGGAAGAAAAATAATTGTGGCAGGCAAGTTTTGCACACAAAAAAGGATTTTTTTTTTACTTTTTATATTGAATTACCAGTAACAAGCTAAAACAATGGTTTGTATTAAGTTTGTGTTTAATACAGAAGTAAAATTCACTTTCACAGATTGGTGTGGGTGCAAATAAGAGAAAATTGTAAGGCATAAATTCTTTAAGTCAGCTTCATCAAATTAAGAAGACAAATTAAGTCAAATTTTCTTTCATGACTTGAGTACAAATCTCTTAGACTTCAGCCAGTTTTTTTTCCTGTTTTGGCCTGTTTGTCATTATCAGTAGCTTCAGATTTATAAACTAGTAATTAAATATTCTCGTCAAACCAAATGACCCCACTGGCAGATTATATTTATATTTATAACAAGAAATGATTTTCAATTCAATTTGGGAATATTTATCTAATTTCAAGAAGGGCTGTGTTTACAGTGTACTTGTAACACAACCTATGCCAGTTGCACCATCTGTTGTTATTGCTGTTTTCATTTCATTTTTTTTGTTCTTAATGTACTTGTATTTCCTTTCACTCCACCAACCTGCCTAGGGTCACAACTGAGGTCAATTGGCCAATGGCTACAATATGGCATATTTACATGTTGACATTCATTAATTTGCAGTGTCTCTACTCAAATATATAATATATATAGTATTATATGTATGTAACATTTGAGCATAGAATAACAAATTAGAATTATGAATGTGGGCAGTGGACAGTAATGAAACAGATTATTAACAAACACACCAAACACAGACATACTGGCAGGTAGGAAGTTAAATGACCAGGGTGTAATTTCTCTCTGATGCAATACAAACAGAAAATTAAAGAAAATTAAAGACAGATATGTCGTGAGACTGACATGGCCATCAAATGGGGTTTGTTTTCCCTTCCTTGGTAAAATGTCAGCATAAGATTCATGTTTATTAAATTAAAACTTCTGACAGAAGTGATCATGTTCAGCAGCGGCTGATGGGCTCACCTCATATTCTCTGACCACCCTCATGCCTCGACCACCTCCTCCGTACGCTGCTTTGAAGATGATAGGGAAACCGTATGTTTCGGCAAACACCTGAGCCTCGCGCATGTTGGCGATGGGGGAGTCTGTTCCTGGGACCACAGGAACACCTGGACAAGAGGGGGCAGCAATGACAAATATGTTAAATCCTGTAAACACAAACAATTCCATTACAATATACTTTTCTTCAATAACAATTTAACTAAAAAAGTAGTTTGTCAATACTGTATCAATATCTGGAATTAGATACTGATAACTGAACCACCAATCACACAAACTTTATTTATAATCAAGGAAAACACCACAACAGCCAACAATCATCTCAGCCGACATATGGCTGGTATTATGTATTAAAAGAGTAAAGGCGGAAGAGATGATGTGAGGAAAAGAAGTGAAAAAAGTGCAGAAGGGAGGGAATGTGTAATGTGAATTATGTAACTCAAACAGCTGCGAGGGAAACACTGGAGACTAAAATACTAATATAATAAAAATAGGAGATAAAAGAAAATTAAAAATGTAAATGTATGTAATGACTAAAATATAAAATGATGTTTTGACAAAAAGAAAAACTTTACACATTACGGTAATATTCTTCAGTTTTACCCATTGCAATCGTCATGTTCAACCCTATACTCTCATGTTCATTCTGCCAAGTGTTTCATTTGTTGTGTCAATTTAGATCTTCAACATATTTCCATGAATTAAACGAGCGCCAGCCTCTCAAAACTCATCACAGACACACACTAGCTCCGTCTCTGACCTCGACTTACTCATCGCCTCAAGATGGCCAACAGAGCAGTGTGTGACCGAGCTGGTGATCAGCATGAGGAGGTGGTGCCAGGCTCCTTCAATCATCCAATCCAATCCAATACATGACACCAAACAAGAGTCAATAGCAGAATTAGCCGTTTGGCATTGGCAGAAGCCACATACTCAACTCTGTTGCTCAACCCACAAATGTATTTTCCTTACAAATGTGGCACCCTTCAAAAGGGAAATAAACAGGCTTTCCAACAGTATAAAATGTATTGCCAAGAAGGATTGTTACATCAAAGAAATAATCGACCAAACACAAATTTCCTTACCCACATTGGGTACAGAACTTTCATGTTATTGAATATCGAACAAATGTGTTGTCATTCAATATCAAATATTGAACAATCCCATCAACGTCAGTTAGCCAGTAAGCATGCAGAATGCTCATGGTTGGCCATCTTGAGGCGATCAGCAAGTCAAGGTCAGAGACGGAGCTCATGCGAGTGTCTATGATGGAAATATGTTGAAGATCTAAATTGACATGACAAACTTAATAAAACACTTGACGGTATAAACATGAGAGCATTGAGTTGAAAAAGATGATTGCAACGGCTAAACAGTATTCAAAACATAACTGGTAACTTTTTGGGCCATGTCACTCTGTTGATTATTTTCTTGATTAATCGAGTACTTGTTTGGTCCATAAAATGTCAGAAAATGTTGAGAAATGTTCATCAGTGTTTCTCAAACCTGGAAATGTGGATGTTCTCAAATGTCTTGTTTCGTGCACAAACCAAAATTATTCAGTTTTAATGATTTATGTGTTATTTATGAGTGCTACCTGATGCTGAAACATGTTTTTGTCAAAATGTCATACAAAAAAGAAATATTATGTATATAAAATATGTATTCTGTGGGTAATGGGGGCGGGACTAGATAAGCTTTTGCTTCTCCCGCTTTCCCTTTCAGTTATGTGTATTGTGTGAACTACACTTAGATGATGTGTGATGAGTGATCTAACTGACATGACCGAAATAAACATAAATAAATAAATATGGAGCAAAGAAACTGAAGATTAATTTAGTAATCGATTAATCAAGTCATCATTTCAGCTCTACAGTAAAGAGAGTATTTCATTTTTCAACATTTATACTATTTATATATATATATATATATATATATATATATATATATATATATATATATATATATATATATATATATATATATATATATATATATATATATATATATATATATAAATAAATATAAATAATTCTTATAATTGTGCTCATCCACTCCAGTCAAGATAAAATGAAAGGCTTGAATTATAAAAACTGAAGCAAAGCGTTCATGGATGAGAGATACACTCATGGACAAAAAGCAAACATTTTCAAAAACTCTAGTAGAATTAAAGAGCACCAAGTACACTAAGAATATGAAGTCTTTACCTGCAACTACTCCCGTCACCAACTTTCTTACCTGCTTTGATGGCCAGCATACGAGCCTCCACTTTGTCTCCCATCTTGCGGACGGTCTCTGGGCTCGGGCCGACGAACATCACCCCTGCATCGGCACAAGCCTGGGCAAAGTCGGAGCGCTCAGAGAGGAAACCATAGCCCGGGTGGATCGCGTCTACATTGTTGTCCTAAGAAGCGACAAAAGAGAGACAGATGAAGATAAACGTCACTTTTATTCTATAAATTTGCTGGAGGAGCCCAGAGGAAGACTTGGCTGTCTTTTTTAGTATTGGAAATAAATCACACACAAAAGACACATGTATACTTTAGCACTGCCTGCTTGCCAATGGGAAGGTTTAATATGACACAAAGACAAACTGTGAGCTAATGATATATTTGATTCTCAGGCTATCTTTGTTGCAGTCATTCTTATCAGCATCTACTCAATAGACATTAGAGGGAGACATGGCGAGTAGAGAGATGAGGAGAAATTGAGGGTCAGAGTTAGGAATACATACACACACACACACACACACACACACACACACACGCAGATGGATACAGTAACGGTCGAGCTCAACAGATAGAGCCATCCCTCTATCAGTGTGTGCCATCTGCTCTTGGATACAAGGCAGATTTGTTGGGGGGGGTTACTGGCAGGCCAGAGGAGGCATAGTGCCCCCTCCTCCCCACACACACACACACACAAAAAAAAAACTTAGTGCAGGAAGAAAACCAGAAGTAGCTCCATACAGATGTTAAGAAAAACGAATGAATATTTGAAATGTTCCTACATGTTAGCCAATGCTGTGAAAGTACAAGGTTTCTAAGACAAGAGCTCCACCTTGTGCCAGGGTAAAAAAAATAACAGCAAAACATTCAAACATTCGTGTCCATCATAAACTGCACAAAAAGGTTCCAGTCGCCTAAAACCCCTATTTTTTTAAGTGTGAAGAAACACTTGCTTTCTCCTCTCATTTACCAGCTATCATTGCTTGGAATGGTTTGAGCTTGGCTTCAATCATTGCCTCTGCAGGGAGCATCAGAATTAAAGTTGGGCTCATGAGGGCAGCATGAGCCCAACTGTAATTCTGGGCTGTAAATCATTTTGAATCAAAAATATTTCCTCTTAAATTAAATTGTATGTAATCCATTGGATTACATTACTAATTTGCCAGCGGGGGAGAAACAAACACACACAAAGTTTTTTTTATCTCTCAGTGAGGATATTATCATTGATATAATGCATTCCCTACCCCCTACCCTAACCTTAACCATCACAACTAAGTGCTTAACCTTAACCCTTACCCTAACCTAAACCCAATCCTAACCCTAAAACTAAAACCAGGTCTTACTCCTAGAAAAAGCCCTTTAAAAGTTGTGGGGCCCAGACAAAATGTCACCACAAAGATAGGTTTTGTACACTCTCACACACACACTCCTTGCTGGCATGTGAGGCATCTGTGCTCCTAAACAGACAGATGGATTTTGAGAAATTAGTTGGACGACGTAGGTTCTGACCACATGCCCACTCAGAAAAATAATGTTCAACTGTGAGAGATTGATCTGAAAAAAATTATAATGAACAAATGGCAGCCTGTCCTGGAGGGACGGAGAGAGGAAGGCAACGAGGAACAAATCTGATTTGACACAGTGATAGAAGTGACAGAGGGGAGAAAAGGAGAAGAGGAGAGATAGAGAGCTTAAACTGACAAAGGAGGGAAATGGTGGAAAGCAGCAGAAACAACCAGACGATTTAAGAAGGACACAAGTAAAGATGGAGAAAGGGAACAAAATGGGAAAAGAGGAAAAAGTGGGAAGGGATAAGGGAGGAATGCACTTTTCCTTTTCCTCCTTGCCAGTCGAGCAAGATATAGATTTTATGTGAACAGAATTGAATAAAGAGGATTAGTCTGTCACTTGTCCACCTAATTGCAAGCCATTGAAAGCCATTAAATGTAGCTACAGCCAAGCTTTTCCTGCAGATTGAGGTTACTGCTAGAGCTTGGAAATATATCCATTTTATTAAATACACTAATAGGTAATTTTTTCCCTCCCGATACTTGTGCTGTGGGTATCGGTCGATACAGAGTACCGATACCGATACCAGTGTGTAAAAAAAAATATATGTCATACTACGCCTGCATGACTGAGATGATTATCATTGGTGGTAAGGTTTGGCTCAGGTTAAACCCTCTGTAAAACATGAACGAATACAGCAAATGGACACCATTTATTTTTACCAGTGATATGTTATTTCGTTTTTCAGCTTGTACGTTTGTTTTGACTCTGGTCCAAACACTGCAGCACTGGCAGAGCTTCATGTTTCCATGACGACTGAGGACGCGCGTGACATAATTTTTACATGACTCCAGATTGTTGAGTCTCTGAAGTAACGCTAAACTTTAAAAACAGAGGCATACTGTACATACGCAGGACACAGGTACGCTGGTTAGTTGTAGCGCTGCTCTTTTCGTTTAATAAACGGGCCGCTCCAGTTTGACTGTAGGCGCGCTAACGGAGCTAGCGCATGCCAACGGAGTTAACTGGTAAGTACTGCCAAACCGCCGACACGATGAGCTAACGTTAGCTTGTTGTCTACAGGTGTCGGGTGATCAGTTCTTCAGACCTCTAAAACAGCACAGCGCAACTGTTTCAAGAGCGGCGAAGAAGAACCGTGTCAGAGCTAACGGAGCTCTAATAAATTACGTGGTATCGGATCGGTGCATGGACTCCAGTACTCGCCGATACCGATGCCCACATTTTCGGCAGTATCGGAGGCATTTCCGATACTGGTATCGGAATCGGAACAACTCTAGTAGGTACACATGACTGGCTTCAATGTTGGTAGGTGACTCACTAAAGCGCTGTTTCCACCATGGTACAGTCTGGAATTGTAAAGCCCTGGGTCAGGCTTGCTTTTCGACTAAGAACAGTACCTTTACTTGGTAGGTGGGGTGTGGGCTGGGCCGTTAGCCGTGTCAGTGAGATACGTGGCTTGACGTTCTTTTTTTGCTGCTCGGTTTGTGGCTATTTGTCTCAACAAGACGTCAGGCTTTGTATGAGAATAGACTGCAGGCGTTAAAGAAACACCGGCTGCAAGAAAGTTTTTCTGTCGCCAAATCTCTTTACTCTGATACCCCAATGGAAGTGTGGCAAAAAATGGAATGGTAGGGACTGGTTATTTTGGTACTATTCCTAATGGAAATGCAAAGTGTACTATATTGTACCAGACCGAACGGTACCACTCGATAGCTAAAGGGCAACACAGCACAGAACTGACTCTGACATTGTTTGAATAACTTAAAATAACTCCATTAGACTACTGAAGCAGTAAACACAATTATATATAATATGTTATTTCACAATAACATTTTACAGAATTTAGTGGTGATTGGTCTCTACCTTGGCTACTTTGATAATGTCAGGAATATCCAGGTATGCAGCAACAGGTGTCAGGCCCTTCCCAATCAGGTAAGCCTCGTCTGCTTTCTGCCTGTGAAGACAAATGCAAAGGATTAATATCGGTGAACGAAGGGAAAGCCATGAAGTTCAACAGAAATGTGCAGAGGATTCCTAAGCACACAGCGATTATGGCTTCGAGGCAGCACTTTCAAGCTTTGTAAATATTAGGCAGGCATATTTAGTTGAATAAAGTGCACCACTGTTAAAACTCACACTCCTACAGTTCTTTTAGATATATGTGGAAAATTAGAGTGGAAGAAAAGCCGATTATGGTAATATAAAAGGTGAAAAGATAAAGAGGCAGAAACCAGGTGGAATTAAAAGCTGATAATGAGATGTCTTAGACTGTTAAACACATTTAAAAAAATAAAGACATAAGGATGTCAGAGGGAAGGCTCTTGGAGGAGCAGATAGGGATGTTTGTGTACATTAACTAAGCAGTGTGATTACCTGAACACTTGTAATGTCAATACAATTATATTTGTTCGCACTTATTACCAGCTGCAAAACAAAGAACTGGCCGTGCAGAGGAGGGCAGGAAAATACTACCCCACTCCCTTTAACTACTGCTCTCTTTGAATGTTAGCATTTTTGTATTACCTGTGCATCTGTCCAGTGTCCTGCTCACTGTACACGGCCACGGTTCGAATCCCCAGTTCAGTGCAGGCTCTGAACACACGGATGGCTATTTCACCTGAGAGACAAGAAAGTGACGAGTGAGCAACAGATGATGAATTAACGGTTGAAACAAATATTTCATTTGTCGCATTAAATTAAGGATGGCTTAATACTATCCTTGGACTGGGGGAAGGATCCGGATAACCCAGAGAAAACCCACACCCACACATGGAGAACTCACAAACTCCACACAGAAAGGCCAACCAGGAACCTTTTTTGCAGAGAGGCAACAGCACTATCCATGACACTGCATTTACTACCAATGCATTTACATAAGCAGCCATTTCAAACCCTATCAGTCAGTGAGACTTATTTATATAGCACTTTTCATACAAATATAAACTGTAGCACAAAGCGTTTTACATGATAAAATCAAACCCCCAACAATATAAAACTGCTTTGTGTCTTTATTATTTTTAATTATTCCTAAGTGAGTTTTTTTCTTCTTTGATGTATAGCGACATACTTCATGAAATGAATTCATGTACAAGTATTATAAGGAAGACTTATGTTAACTTAAGTAAGATCCATTTGAATTGTATGGAACAAATAAAAAGTAAAAAAAAAAAAAAATATCTATAACCCAGTATAGAGATGAGCCGATACAACACTCAGTAGCTATGTTTACATGTGTAAAATGTTCGTTCAGATTCATTTACATGGACACAAAATTAAATGATCCGAATGTGGTGTCTGTACACATGCGTCCATCAGTCGGAATGGACTATTTTTGATATGTCTGGTGTTGTCTAAAGGTCAATTTATACTCCATTTTCATCCCAAACGTTATCTCCATCCTACAAACCTCAGTGTGTCTTTTGCATTGGTATGGACTTTACGCAATACTTCCTCTAGATGGCAGTGCCAAGTTGCAGGCATCAACAAATATGGCAACCATTGAAGGTTATTTTTTTTGTGCTTGATCCAAAATAGACAAAAGCGCAAGTGGATTTCATGACAGTGGAATGCAAGACCACTGAATGCAATATTTCCTTATGTCCACTGCGACTTTTGACAATTTGCTTCACCAGATAGCCCCTCAAATGAAACATGCCTCGTCCCACAGTGCCTGGCAGTCACTGTGTTTTCTGGCTGCAGGGATAAGCCAGCAAGCTCTGTCAGCCAGTTTTAAATCATGGTAAGCTCTGGATGAAATATGGACAAAAGGCTGTGTTTGTCTCTGTCTTTTGCATTGATTATAAATGGTAGGGGTGGGAGGGATCTATGCAGAACTAAAGATTTTCGTAGCATATCATTTTAACTGATGTTACAAATAAACATCAAGCTTTTTTTGCATTAGCATAAATCAATTGACGTTTCAGTCCACTAGATGGTGTCAAGTACTCACTCTGACTAGAGCTGTTGTGAGTATATTGCAATATATGATTTAGCAAATACTTTTGCAATATCGTGATAATGTCATATAATAAATGGACCTTCATTGCCCAGAAGTGGAAGCAGTAAACAAACTCTGTGCATGTCTGTTCATCCCCTCCCGGTCTGCTATCCATCTCATTTTCCTCCTCTTGTGTCTGTGACTTTTGTGTCTGTTTATTATTCTTTTTTGGAATGGAAATACAACAGTAACAAAACAGAAATACATCAGGTTTACATGGATAATAATAACAACAATCAGAAAAAGCTCTCATGGTCAATTCACAATACAAATAGAGCTGCAGCTAACGATTATATTCATAATCGATTAATCTGTCGATTATTTTCTCGATTAATCGTTTGGTCTATAAAATATCAGAAAACCTTAAAAAATGTTGATCAGTGTTTGTCAAACCTGGAAATGATGATGTTCTCAAATGTCTTGTTTTGTCCACAAACCAAAAAGACTTTTAATGATTTCTTTGTTATCCAGAGCAAAGAAATGAAGAAAATATTCATATTTAAGAAGTTTAAACAATTGAAAATCTTGTTTTAATCATGAATAAAGCTTCAAACCGATTCATCGATTATCAAAATAGTTGTCGATTAATTTAGTAATCAATTAAGCACCAAACCAGGAAGTCCTGATCGGATTGACTATTTACATGAACACTGATCTGAATGGTGATGGGCATATACCAGCCCTCGTGTTCAGAATGAAATTTGTTTCTGAATGTGCTGTATCTCAGGCTTTTATTCCAATTGCTTGTGTTCATGTAAACATAGCTAGTGACGGTATCTGTCCGATTGGATATCGGAAAGATATAACTGTAAAAATGTAAATAAGAATCAGCAACAGCAGTTTTAGCTTTTAGAACCTGTTGTGGGCTGCTTATGTCTTCTCAATGGGAGAATTCCAGCACAGGGATTTGGATTTTTTGCATTTTAACATTTAGGTTGACTAGGAACATCTGTCCAGGGATGACAGATGAACAATATCCTTCTGGCTAACTCTGGTACATTTACAGAAATATTAATGTGCACTGTCCCTGTCAAATGAATCAATTAAATAAAATAAATACAAATTGGAGAATTGTCTTTGAAATAGCTTGAAATGGCACAAATGTGTTAGTTAACCGATTCATAGCTTAAAGGCTAAAAAGGTGTGTATCAGACCTATATTGGTATCAGACACAAAAGAGTCCAGTCTCTGTCCGCATCACATACAAGGTGAACATGGTCTGGTGCACTCCAGTGTGAGGAATGTGATCTAATGTGGTGTGGAAACCTCATCACACTGATATGAAGGATTGAGATTGGCAGTAAGCCCCACTGTGTAACAGTGAGAGTATGTGGCAGACAACCCAATCTATTGGCAGTCAAATTAACAAATTAATAAATCTATGGGAGGCTAGACATAAATGTATGAATGCATGCGCTTGATTTTGTGCAGCAGGGCCAAGAGAGCACCACATGTCCAAAACTGGAATTGAATAGAAAACCCACACACAAATCTATCTGAAATAATGAAAACACAGGAGGCAAATCAAGCATTTCTTTCTTCTTTTTTTTCTTAAACCTATCCACATAGAAATTATACAATAGAAACTTAGAAAAGCAATTGCAGTTGGGAAAAAAATAAAAAGCAAAACAGCTGGACAGCATAAGCAAAAAGAGGGTACAGGGATTATACGTATTATCAGCGCATATTAGTGATGTTGACACCACAGGTAACATCCACACCGGTGACTGAGTATTTCGGAAAACTCATAATCTATAATTATATTTTCATTTCACACTGCACTTACTGTGGTGTCAAGCTAGGAATAAATAAATGTTTTCTTTGTCTATATAATTGGGAGTTCCAATTTTCTTTTCATATATTACACTACATTATACTTTAGATTCTAGGGAAAGTTTAGACATCCATACTTTTATAATGTATATATTCAAAAATAAATGACTCTCCAACACTGGATAGTGCACTAAATTTAAAAAATTTAACATAAACTTGGAAGGCTGTGACAGCAATTCAACCTCAGTTTCCAAAATGCAAAGAAATTCACAGGCTTTGAGTTAAAGTAAACAAAATCTATATAGTATATATATATAGTTCAGTCGCCCATATACAATGTGTGCTTAATATTACAGTGTATCGAGGCAAACTAAATGGTGGTCATTAAAAATTAAGAGTATATGTTCTTTTGCCTCAGGAAGAGTTTAAATGTCATAACTTTATTCTTGCATTATGCATGAAATGGCATTAAACTGTGTTTAATTTAACAGCATGATCTTAATTGTCTTCCACAGTGGTGAAATAGAAGTATTAGGGCTAAGATGGGAGTGGGGGTCTTACCTCTATTGGCCACCATGACCTTCTTGATTGGTCGATACTCGCTCCGAGGGGCGGAGTGGGAAAAGCGGGAGAGAAGACATGCGCGCCTCACGGCCAACAGGCTGAGGCCGCCTCGGACTATGGTGAATTTCAACATCCTAAGAGAAAGAAAAGAAGTGACTGTGAGACTGTGTCACTGAAAATTGACCGAATAACAATCTGTGACAGAGAACTATACTTGCTAAAGATGGAAACAATTGGATAGAGGCTTTTTTGTGACAGGATGCCCAGCGGCAATTTTGAAATGTAGCCATGCTGACATTTTGTAACCAGATGTTAACAGATTTTCCATAAAACCAGGCACCAATTGGCAATCCAGCTGTCACTCACACTGCTCTTCACTCATGCTTGTGCCATATTTTGTCTATTTTCCTCTGAAGGGGAGCATAATTTGCAAAACTTTACTGTCACACAACCATGGTAACACCATTTTGGTATAGAATGCTGCTGTTAACAAACACAGACATATATAACTGGCAGCATATATACTTAGAGATATGACAGGCAACTCATCACAAGTTCCTTCCTGGGATAGAAGGTCCCAGCGACCAACCAGTGACAAGCACAATTCTTTTCCTCTTAGCCATTGCCTGCCCACGTTTATTGGTGTAAAAGTACTTGTATGTAAAGTCTTACTGTATTTAAAGACACGCTGACATTAATAATATTTATTTTATTTGACAAAGTTATGAAAACAATCGTTCTAAGTTTCCCCTTAACTGCTGACCAGGAAGCTGTGAATCTGGATGCAAACTTCAGCAACGTTACAGACTCCAACACTAATTAACTTAAATATCTTGTTTGTTTTACATGCTTTTATTGTGAAGTGTAAGTGTTCTCTGGAGTAGAATGAGGGAACATTTATCAGAAAGTTGAAGATGTAATGTTGGAATAATGTCCACTGTGGCTGTTTACATACTCGTGAAAAGCACCTGAGGGTATTGTAAGGATCACATATATTCAGTCTGTCGGGATCTGTGATTTTTTTTTGCTCCATCTGTTGATTTAAAGTGCTCATTGAACTGTAAAAGCTTGAAACCGGCACTGGCGTCTTTAATTTTTCAGGAGCTTTTTCAGCCAACATGGCACCGTGAGCAAACTGAGTCACCAGACTTTAGGAGATGTATTGATGAAGATTTGAAATTAGCCATTAGCCTCCACCTAATCTCAAATTAGAGTTATTTCTGTATTTTTTTATTGCAGACTATTTATCAGTCTATATGAAACAAACACTTCTTTTGAAATTCTAATAAATGTTGTAACAAGTAATTGCGTTATATGGTGATTAAATTTTAAGCTCATATTATTGACCCCTACTTAACAGTTGTTTTTTCCAAAAAGTTTGATCTTTTCCACAGCACCAGACCTGCATGACCAGATTAGACACTCAGTGACATTTGGGTTTGAGACCCCTGCTCTACACCATCAGATCTACATTAAACAAAGCACAGATATCTGAACCAGAACCTATAAAGCTCACCTTTTCTTTCAATCCCTCTGTACTTAGCTCAAATAATGTTAAACAGGTGCTTACAAGATAATAATGCTTTAAAATGTTTAGAGAGACTAGACCTAATAAAGCGTCGGGGCTTATTAGGCTGTCACCACGGGTTGGAGTGTTTTTCAACATTTAGAAGAAACCCTGTCATTCTTTGTCATTAAATGTCATTATGTATAAATCATTCAAGGCCTGTGTGTGTGGCCCTGGCTAGTGTTGCTCATTTTTGTTTGCGAGTAAAACTGGCTTCCATCTGGCCTTTGTTGGTTTACAGGATGGCTGAGAACCATAGAGGATACAGCCTTCATTGGCATCTAGAGAACAATAGACTTTTAGTACTGGACAAATACTAATATAACAGGGCCATGGCCGGATTTAACAAACACACATGTGAGCTTTCATTGGATAAAATAACATGCAATGGTTGTTTAATGATTTTAAAAAATTATATACATACAGACAGACAGATATAGCTCATCCCTGTTCCAAGTAGTTTCAAAAAGACAGCTGAGATCAGATACTGCTCTGTTTACTGCCAGCATTCAATCAGCTGCAGGTGTGTCTAATTTAAGAGCAGTTTCCCAGTGTAGGCATTGGTTTTTCCAGCCCAAATAAATGTATACAATACACAATACAAACTCTAACTAAACCAAATAAACAATCACAATCAGTCCCACTCTAATTCAATTTGGACAGAAGGACAATTGCTGATATTTATCGTCCAAATACAAAGCAATACGGACAGCAACAAGGGTGACACACACATATAGCCACCCTAGCTTCTTAATGTGATCAAACAAACAAATAATTTGTGACCAAACAAATGAATCAAGAATCCATGGACAGACTAATCTAATAGCTATATTTTCTTCAGTGCCCACACTTGGTGTAAGAAATGCCTTTAACAAAACAGAATCAAAATAACAGGTAACTTTTTCACTTTTTTTTCACAGAAACAACACACACACACACACGCGCACACACACACACAACTTCACAATCACATTACTCTGATGGCTGCATTAGTAATCAATGAAAGCAGACAAACTTACCCCACAAACACATGTCACAGCTACACACAGACAACGTTACCTGAACATTAACACAAATTAAATTACAAATAACCGACAAATACCTCTGGAAACGGTCAGCTGGACTGATGGGAGCTGTATGACAGTGAGCCAAATTTAACGAGATACAAGCTTCTGGTGTGACTACATCGCTTCACCTGACTGACAGTGCTCTGCTGCCACACTGTGTTCAAAAAGCAGCAGTGCAGCCAACAACTATCTTTGGATTTTACAATCATTAACAAAAAAACTACATTGATTAGAACATGTTTATTGACTCAGGGAACACTGCCCTGCAGGTTTTACATGTTGCCCCGCTCCAACACACCTGATTCAGATGAACAGCTCATCATATCATGTCATTTAGCACTTGCAACCATTGCAACCATGATGTCTTTCGCACACAGGGTACCGGTCTTAACCACTGAGCCACTCCACCCCAGTTATCAGGCTTCTGCAGAGCTTGCTGACGAGCTGACCATTTGAATCAGGTGTGTTGGAGCAGGGCAACATCTAAAACATGCAGGGCAGTGTTCCCTGAGGACCAGGGTTGGGAAACACTGTCCTAAACTATAAGATATGAGAATGAGACATACTTTTCTGGATATGCACCCATTAAATCGTTGAATAACGATGGCCTCTCAAAGGAGACCCAGGTTTAATATGTGAGTCATCAGCTACTTTGCACACATACAAACAGAGCAGCTTAAGCAAGGCTAGAATACCACCGACCACTAGTATAAAACTACCAAGGTCAAATCTTCTACATTTATGTTCTTTTGTGAATACTTCAAATGATGTTTATATAGCTTTGAAACAATCGACCAATGTTGATATTAGTATATTCCATGGGCAAATCAATTCATTTATTGCTAATTATATATACATGATAAAAATGTAACTCAGACATGTGGGAAACAATTTGTACCTTTGTACCAAGTTCTCATCCTTATATTGGATAGAGAGTTGTTAATATGCGTCCCTGTCTATCTAAGACCCAGCTCTCTGTCCTAGCACTTACCTTAGCCCCTCCCTTGCACTTAGATCCACTGCTGCACTCTCACCCTCTGTCAGTCCACTGTTCCTATCTAGCGGATTTCTTTCTAAGACTTCTTCTACATTGCTTATTCCCCCTTTGTAAGTCGCGTTGGATAAAAGTGTCTGCTAAATGCTTAAATGTAAATTCAGTGGTGACTTGTGGTGAGGCTGCCTCACATTTAAATCTATTACACACAAAATGAATTATACTACAAATCAAATTGCAACTGCAATGGTTGTCAGAAGAACTGCAATTAGGTATTCACCCTACTCTGAACTGGTGTACATTTATATGTTAAAGACCTGCGGTCCAGCTCTCATACCCAGTGAGTGCTGCCTAAACCTAAACATTGAACTTTTCAGGGTTACAGTAAAATACTCACAGTGAAATGCAAATTAACTACATAGCTCACCTCACCGATTTTTTGCAATATAAAGAGTATCAAGTAGGGGTGGGTGATATTTATTGTTGATGATAGTATCGTAATTGGTGTTTTAATGATGTGTAAATTGACATTACCCAGTATGTAAATTACTTTGCATATGCCCATGAAACACGCACTGAAACTGCACGCATTGGCTGAATGCGTGCAGCAGAAGCCCTGCTAAAACTGCAAGGCACATTCATTCTGGAATGGCACATTTTTGTTTTTGTATGATTTTGTACAATACTGGAGATAGCTTTGTTTTTGTCTTTGAATATTTACTTGAATGCTTACATTGTTTCCTTAATGTGTCCATTGATATAATCTATCAGCAACAATTAATGAGTTATCACGCAAACAGTTACAATCACATTTTAAACATTGAGCTAATTCATTATCGAAATCCAAAAAATATCAAGATATTGTTTTTTGGCCAATATCTCCCACCCCTGCTGTTAAGTGGGTTGGTCCTCCTGGATCCCAATACAGATCATATTAGTTTAGATTTGACATTATTGATCCCGATTCACTAGTTACAGCTGCAGGGATGGGAACAGACAGTACTACACTAGGATATCAAATAATAATAATAAATAATATGATAAGCATTACTATAAACAATGGAACAAGGATGAACAGGTGTGCAAAAACCTTTTATAAATATTAAAATATAATAAGTAGTGAAAGTGAGCAGAACAGAAGGAAAATGCAGTGAGTGACACAATTACACAAAGTAAAAGTCAAGTAAACACAAAACAACCCGCCTGTAGATCTCCCGCAACAATAGTCGATATTTTACCAAACCGTTCGAAACGCCCTGTTCGGTTCAATACACAATGGCAAACAAAGGTATGTTGCTACGTTTCGGCCCTTCACAAAACTTTATCAAAACTTTGTATACGTGCATGCTGTGTTTTAGATTCAGCGTAGACTACGATGAGAAATGGATGCACCGCATGCAGGACTCAAACGCACGGATTACCCGTGAAAACTTTTCAGAATATCTAAATGCAAGAGGTGAATATGTGGACTGTGGAAAGAATGCAGACAGACTGCTGAGCGACTCACTCATCCAGATAAGATGAGCAAATATGGCCAAAGGTACTGTTTGTTTTTTTTAACAGCATCTTTTTCTTTTTGTTTATTCTGAACAAATGTTGTTAATGATGAGTGTTACAGAATCAGATATTATCTCGATAAATTAAGACTTATTGGATGGATGTTTTCAGATAACAAACACCTTGAGATTGTAGTTTAAGAATGAAACTGAATATTCTATCCACACAAAGGCAACTGTGTCACAGCATGAAACAGATACAGCTGCTTAAGGCCTGAATACAACAGCAGCACAGGGAGAGAGAGGGAGGGAGAGAGAGAGAGAGAGAGAGAGACACACACACACACTTCCTGTGTCTTGAAATGCCACAAAAATACATCTTACAGCAAACCATTCAAAATTGCAACTTCATGCCAAAGAAGTACTTAAAATATGGCGTTCAAGGACTTTCAATGACTTTCCAGGACTAATTCCAATTTGATAACTGTCAATCCTTATCTTGTCCAGAGTGACCTCATCAAATTTGAAGTTGATCACAATAAAATGGCTGTTTAATTCAAAATGTCCGCCTTCCTTATGGGTCTAGGTGATGGGTCCAAGCAACAAGCAAATATCTCTTTCTTTCCTGTAATTGAATCTTCCTAAATGTCTCTTTCTGACATCATGATTCAACAGGTTGGTGATGCAGTTCTCTTTCCTGTTCCTTCCATGACTTCCCCTCTCTTTGTACTCTTTGGGCTCAGCTATAAAAGCTGCCACAGCCAGTTTCCCCCTGGTTTTCTGACTCACAATGCCTAAACGTGAAAGCAAACTCAAGGATAAGTTGTGATATGAGAGGAATGTCAAAAGGTGGAGACACTGAAGCTACATAACAAGATAATTATAGTGTTGGCACTTTCATGTTGTACTGTAAAGGAAAGACGGAAAATAAGTAAGATATGTGTTTGTGTGTCTGTATGGGACTTATTTTTACTTTTATTTAATTTAATTAAAACATTTTGTACTCAAAACCTTCACATACAGCAGCTAATAAAGTTTTTAATGGTTTTATTGAGATGTTCTCAAAGTTAATTCAGTTATTGTGGAATGAGTGAATAGCACAATCTTAACCTGGTAGAGATGGTAGTTGATTGATTGTCTGAGTAAGCCTTGAATACTTTTCTGTGTTGCTAAATGTCATCTTATTATTATTATTATTATTATAAAGGTCCCTAGTGTTGCAGAAATAGGACCTTTGTCTTTAATAGAGCTCAAGAACTAAACGATAGTGGAGTTTTATTCTTAGTATAGTATTCTATAGTATTCTAGTATACTGTAAATACTGTTCTCTACAAACAAGTCCTTTTGGACAGCAATAAGTTTCACATGGTGATGCCATGTGATACTCAAATGTCTAATTTTATCAAAGACTTATGTCACTGTGATCACTGGGAAGAGTAGAGATGCTGCTTCTGGTTCTCATACATGAAAACTCTCGGACGGAAACAGGACTTTTCCAAAATTATCTTTTTTTTTAATACATTCTCTATCCACACGGAATGCCCCAAAAACCATTTGCCAGGCCTGTATGCTGCCACACCAAAGCAGAAAAGATTGGAAATAAAAGTTATTACATACAAATACACCAAACAATCTCAAAATACAAGAGGATGAAGACGAGAAGAGAGAGGTGGGATTATGACATTAATTTTCCCAAAAGTAGCATTTTGGTTGTACACACAACAACACCAGGGAGGTCGTTTTGAGATTTTCCCATTCTGGGACCTATTTTAAAAAAAATTGCACTTCAGTGTTCTCAAACACTCCATCATTAGAATCAGTTGATTAAAAAGATTTCTTCACCAAATCGTTCAGTACTTCCTGCATGACCGGAGCTGAACTGAAATACGACTGAACAGGTGACGATTCGGCTCACAAATTTGCAGATTAACGCCTGTTTTCATGATTTTTAAGTCTTTTTAACTGATCTACAGTTCAGCATTGTTCATATTGATTCTTGTGTCGGATGTCACACTCATGACTCTTCCAGTGACAGAACTCTCTTCCAATCAGTGAACGGCGGTCTGTTCACCTCACATTTTAGTATCGGCTCAGCTTGCTTGGAACCACACCAGAGGAGGTACCAAAAGAATTACCAGGTATCAGGTACTTTCCCTAATGGAAAAGCAAAAAAACCTCTTTTCCGTGTATATGGTGGCTAAGGCTAGTGTGTAGAAAACTGGCTGAAAATATACAGCAACATTTGCCCCCAAGATGCAAAATGAAGACTAAAAACCTGCAGCAGACTCCTTGCAGGCCTAAGAACTCACGGGTCACTTAAGAGACAACACAGGGGGACAAAGTTCATCATAAGTCCCTATATGTTGGAATTTAAGGAATAATTAACAAAGTGTAAACACAAATTGTCTCAATAACCAACGTCTGAGGGCACAGCTGAATTACGTCACACATTCGCACAAAACAATCGATCATAGTTCTGTCAAAAATAAACATGACTGAAAATAACTCATCTCTTGTAAATCTTAAACAAAAAACCACCACAGGTAATTTCTGGTTCGGTCATTAATTAACTCGTTGAAGTTCAAAGTTCAGCTCTGTTTTGACGTACTCCGAGACACAGAGACACACATACCTTGCATCAACTTTGCCCTAATTGATTCATCACAGGGTGAAAACATGGGCCAAATATGGCTCTCTGCATAGTACACTATGTCAGTAAAAAAGTGTGTGTGGCACAACATTAAAAACATGCAAAGCCTGAGATGACTTCAGCCATCTACTAAATCTGTCTATTGAATAATGGACAGATTAATCGATTGATGAAAATAATCCTCCGCTGCAGCCCTAAATTGACAGCTACATAGGTAAAGTGCGGGATATTCAGCTACAACATGCAACTTCACCAATAAATGTTGCTACTTTTACACACTGAACCTTTAACTTTTCATATAAAATTGATCCAAACCATAATGATTAAAGGAATATTCACCGATTTGCATGTGGCTTTGTATAGCTAGAATAGCAGTAGTATTTTTAAAAAATTGTGCTTCCCTCCCTCAGTTTTCCACTGAGTTGTAAAAATTCTGTTTTTCCCTTTCCAATTTTGCCCTACGCTTAGTCGAATGATGCAATTCAAGGTTTTAAACTACAACGCCAGTTCCGCACTTTTTAGACTCACCAATAGGGGGACGTTAGCGATAGGGTATTTTGTTTTGTATTTTTATTATATATTTAATTCCTCACTGGGATTTGTGTGTTGTGTTGCACAACTAGCGCTGTCTGCTTCAAAGCTTGAGATGGTGAGACTCTCGCAGGGCAGCGAGCACAGTGCATTTTGGGAGTTGTTGACGTCCATCTACATGAGCCAAAATTAAATTTTTCTGCCTTTCTCAGCCAAGAAAGCACTTGCTTCAAATATTATTTCACATTTCTACTACATAGTTGACCCAGTTTTAAAAGACATTCATCTTTCCAACGGTGAAATATTCCTTTAAACATTTTATTTGAGGTTTTTCTTATATTTTCTCATCTGAAGAGCAATAGTTTTGGCGTAATGAATTCCTACAATACTACAGAATATCCCCATCATGCTGTTTGGTCAGAGATGTTATCTTACTCAAATAACTGCAGCGTCATTCTCTTTTGATATTGCACTTGATCATTTTGTGTTTTATGATTATTTTGTGATTAATTGTGCAGACCCTACCAGGCTGATGACTGAATATAGAGCTTGAAAGGGGAACACTGGAGTGAACATACTTTCATATTTGTGTATTTACTTTTACTTTTGTATTGTGCTGTTTTTGTTTTTGTTTTGTTGCCGTCTTTTCTCTTGTGCATCTCGCTGTAAGCTAGGTTTCCCACTGGGGTGGCGATAATAAACGAGTGAACAATGAACAATGAATTCTAAAGCAGTCTGGGAAAATGGTCCGAACACAAATGAACAAAAAACTGCAATACCCTTTGAGAAGGGTAGAGGAGATAATTCAATACTAATCCTGAATTTAAATGCACCCAAACTAATGCTTATGTTCTTACAGCAGCATTAATGAACCTGGAACTTTGGAATAAGTGGTGAATTGATAGGATGATTGGAGCCTTGCTCTTACTCTTCACATTCACACAGGCCTTTTTTACCAGCTGTGTCAACAAGATACCCCAGCCACCCACTGCTATAAGCTGCCCTTTTAGATACAGTATGTTAAGAAAATACAAAATGATTTTTAAACTGCATGTTGCTTTCTGAAACTTGTTTTCTCCAGTGGAGAACTACAGTGGCCTTCATGTCATCTCAAAGTGTAAAAGGCCCTCTACAGAACATGGTTGCCCAGTGCCCAGTGAAACTCCATGAGAGAGAACACATTCACTGTGTAGATATGATGGGTTCCCATAACAAAACAAAATCATTCTTCTGCCGATTATGAACTAATGAAAACATAATTGTTTTAATGTACTATTATATTCCATTTCTGCTAATAGATATGCTAAATCATATACCATGGTAATTTAAAGTGTTGAAAAATGCCAAGAAGTGGACTGAGACCTAAGTGAGCAAGAGTACGGAGCAGTCTGGTCTGGTAATCAAATCTAACACCTTGTTGCAGCTGTCTAACAAGGTGTCTAATGAGGAGCAACAGCTCCAACATTTTCAAAAAAAGTGGAGTCTGGGACAATGAGCCTCGTGCTAGACCAATCATGAAAGCATGGACTTGGTGGAGCATTGCTCACCTCACCTCGCCTCGGCACGGCACGATACGGCATGATTAGGTCGCATCTCCACTACAAAAAAGTACCTACTTAACGTGGGCGTAGTCATCACTGCACGGCTGAGTGAAACTGTGGTGACTTGTTTTATACGCGACACACAAACACACACACACACGAGTGACTAGTGACTTTACACCAGACTTCTGCAGTTGTTGGAGATTAACCTACGTTTTTAGGATTGTTAAATTGTTTTAACTTATCTACAATTTGGCACTGTTCGGCTTGATTTCTGTCCACACGTCTCCGGAGTACAGCCTCCTACTCCACAGACTACAGTAGCAGGTCTGTGGTGCCACTCGCGATCGCGGGCGCTGTCCCTAAATACACCACTCCACTTTAAAAGACTCCTGTTAAATAAGGAGGTTTCCCTGGTAGTTGTTGGAGATTAACCCACGTTTTTAGGATTATTAAGTAGTTTTAAGTGATCTACAGTTTGGCGCTGTTTGGCTTGATTTGTGAGTGGGACGTCTCTTCCTGTGACGGGACTCTGGCCAGTCAGCAGCCGGCAGTCTGACCAATCATCGCATAGTACCTACTACTAGCACACTTGGAACCTTGCCGGAGCAGGTACTAAAAATAGTACCTGTTACCAGGTACTATGCTAGTGGAAACGCTACTTAAACTGTGCCGTGGCATGGCGAGGCGAGTAGAGCCAGTGGAAATGCGCCATAAATGGCAAAGTCTGAATGCAGAGAGAGGCAGTTGTTCTGCATGTATTACTGAGTCAAATTTCACTATGAGGATAAACACACTGTACAATGAAAGATTCTGAGTCTGACATATGTGATATTGACACACTGGTTCAAAGGTCAAAGATCAGAGAATCCATTTTCTCACAGAAATCAGGTCATCACAGGTCATCACAAATGGCTGGTAAGAATTTGTTGTGAACAGCTTCCTAGCTTAAAAAGTCTAGGAGGACTGTATTTGACTGATATGAAGAAGCACTATCATGCCATGTCTAATTACTGGCACTTTTCCACTATACAGTTCTTCCACAACGACATCCGATACGAGAATCAAACCAAACAATGCCGAACTGTAGATCAGTTGAAAAAACCTGAAAACATTAGGCAAGGACATTTCTAAAATTTCAATATTTAACGGCATGTACTTAGTGACAGTACTGCTGAAAGCCAGCAATTGTATACTCATCAGTGTGTCAGTGTTTGATGAACAAATCTGTTTAATTAACTAATTCTAATGATTCAGTGCACTGAAAAGAACTGCTTGATATCACTGTGGTTTTGTGCAGCCGTGGTATGGTGACCCTGCCCACGTTGAGGAGGTACTACAGTAATGAAACACGACATGCCTGAGTAACCAAGTAAAGTCGAGTAGAGACGAATAGTGCTCGAACTGTATAATGGAAAAGCACCATAATAGAACTTTTCTACCGCATGTATTTTGCTTTGAAGATAAAAAACAGAACCAATGAGGTTCCGAGTCTGACACATGAACTGTTCACACACTGAATTAAGGGTCAAAGAGCAGAGACCATGATCGGACAAGAAAAAGTGGTATAGTGCCATCCCTAACTCATCGGACAATTGTTGTAGGTGTATTACTGTTTGAAGTGGATTCAAATTTTGCTTTGAGGATAAACAAACTGTACCAGTGAAGGATTCTGAGTCCGACACATGAGATATTCATGCACTGGTTCAAAGGTCAAAGCGCAGAAACCCGGAGAATCCGTTTTCTCACAGAAATCAGGTCATCACAAGCTCCTTTGATGTATTGCTAATAAGAAAAGGCTTGTTACACAATCTACAAGTTTCAGCATGTGCACATGCTGATGCTTATTTGTTGTTTTCACACTGCACATAGAGAAACCTAATCTCGTCAACTCATTAAAGTCTGCTAAAGCAGCCCAGGAGAAAGGAGTGTGGGCATGAATTCAAAAGAAAAGTCAGCCAAAAGTAGCAAGTTTTGAAAGAACTCAATGAGTATGCACACACAAAAACTAATAATTATCCACTGTTTACTAGTCAATCAAGTTTGCCATGTGTACATTCCAGTTACTGGTAATTATGTATATGTGCTTCTCCAGAAACTGTGCAGCTACAGCTGGAAGCAGCACACTTGTAACACACGAAACCTTTCACACATACAGGGAGAAAAGGGGGCAAATGTTTCAATTTACGTTAATTGCACGCACACACATGTTTTCTGTCAGTACTCACATGCTCGTGCCGTGTCGGTATCGGTAAAATGATGAGACTCCGCTGTCAAGTAACCGGACACCGAGTGTTAACAGTCGACTCTCGCGCTCTGTTTATGTGCGTTTACGTTTTGCTACTTTGCTAACACCAAACACACACGCACAGACCAGACACGCTTGCTCAGGTGAGCAAGAGAGGTGTGTTCATTAATATACACACTGGTTCACCTCATGCATACACACTCTCTCTGTCTCACACACACACACACGAGGAGTCAGTCCGGGACGGTCAAACAGGAGCACACGTCGACAGTCACACACACTCACACACAGACGCTGTCTGTCTGCCTGTCTCTCTCTCTCTGTGTCGTGCTCAGTCCCGTATGTGTAATAAATGTGCTACTACTCTGGAGCTAGTTGCTAACTGTCTAACTGTGGCTAACGTAGCTAGCAGTTGGCACCGTCCGTCTCCGTGTGGTGGATACAAAAGTCTTCTACTGCGCTTGCTTCCTACTCCCTGTTAATCTCTCTCTCTCTCTCTCTCTCTCTCTCTCTCCCTCTCTCCATAATCTCCCACCCATCCCTCTGTTTGGCGTGACGCAATCAGGCATACACCCCCCAACCTCTGCTCTCAGCCAATCACAGAAGAGGCCATGACAAGGCGCGGCAGCATTTAAAGAGCTCCAGCCTCCATAGTCTTCTACGTGACACTGTAATAACGACTTACTCCTGTTATAATGCACAGTATTAGTAAATGGTGGTTAATGGTGGTATGAGGAGGGTTAACCCAGTTGTTATGGCCAACTTTTGAGTAGTGTTGTTAAACTGTACGGCCACATATAACACTTATTACTACAGAACAGGGTTAGGGTTAAAATCCCACTAAATGCTATCCATAGACAATGGTGCTACACTGCTGTGTATTAGAGCAGCTTCACAAACGTTCTATAAAGTTCATACAGTGAGGACCCACTTTTTAAAGACAGCAAACAAAATTATATATAGCACGAGTAAATTTGTGCATCATATTGCGGCTAATTATTGTTTTAGCCTATTATTGTTTTAAAGCGGCAAATACATATTTTCAAAGAGATGTTCATTAAAACTTCATCTATGCATGCTATTTAAAAAAACAGTGTTGATAAATGAAAGTGTAAAATACTTTTAATAAATGCATACATGTGTATATCCCACGATGAAGTTATATTATATAAAACAATTGTTTTTATTATTTTTATATTTTACATACCAAAAGATAAACATGATTTATTAAATGAACAAATAAAAAATCCAAATGCATGTGAGACATGTTGCCATTGCTTTCCACATTAGTGGAGAGGTTCACCTATACGACAATGTTGCTGCTAAACTATAAATACTGTATGTCATATATCTTGATACACAAATCCAAGACAGTATATTTTAGTATATAAGGATTTTGTAAATGAGTTGGTCCGTGCTGCATTTGTTTGACTATTAAAACTTGGGGTAGTCATATGATAACTTTGCTGCATGGGGTTAGGCCCTTTTCACAGGTTATAACCCAAAAAATAAGAACCACCCCAATGTGCAAAAAAAACAAAAAAATAAGCTGAAAAGAGTTGGATTTGATTACAGGCTCTTAGGGTGGTTCTTTGTAGTACTCTTTTGTTAGGTCATCAATAGACTACTGTGCTTTTATCTCAAGAATCAGGTGACACACAGTTAAACTTGTGAGCATGTTGCGTCAAAGCTTTATTTTGACTTAAAATCTGGCGACGTACAGGTTACTGCAACCTCCTTGGGCCCCCAAAATGCTATTCAAATTGAAATGCTGAACCTGGATATGTCAAAGTGACCCATTTCTGGTTTTGGTGTAGCAGTGCTACAGTGCACAGGCCTGGCATGTATACGACAGCATTTACAGTCGTTTCGTGTAAATGAAGTCATTTCCATTCCCATGTGGATAGGACCATGAGGAAACAAACCAATGGGTGGGCGTGGCTACTGACCTGAAAATGGTTAGTGGGCTCAAATGGAAGTGTAAGTGGCGCGGCACGGTTAAGTTGTTTCCACTAGCATAGTACCTGGTACCAGGTACTTTTTTTAGTACCTGCTCTGGCGAGGTTCCAAGCAAGCTGAGGCGATACTATGCGTGATGTCGCCAGACAGGAAGAGATGTCCAAACTGTAGATCAGTTAAAAAGACATAACAATCCTAAAAACGTGGGTTAATCTCCAACAACTACCAGGGAAATGTCTAAAATCTCAATATTTAACAAAGGAGTCTGGTGAATTTAGCAACAGCACTGCTGATCACGAGTGGCATCACAAACCCTGCCGCCAGTGACTGTGTCAGGCAGAGTCTGTGCTCCGGTCATGGAGGAAGTACTGAACAAATACTTTTAATTCAGTGGTTCTAATGATTCAGTATAAACAGTGGCTTTACATGTCACTAGTCACTCACTTGTGTGTATCACATGTAAAATGAAGTCACCGCAGTTTCATGCAGCCCATGTCGAGTAGATTCCATTTTTGTTGTGGAAAACCAACCTAAACCGTGCCGTGCTGGCGACCTGGGACCATAGTGGAAAAGGGCCATATGAAATTTAGAAACCTGCGCACCAAAGGCTTAATATTTTTTTTAATTTTTTTTTTATTTTAAATATTATATATACATTTAGTATATATATATATTTCCTGCTTATACCTTCATGGGTCATACCTGATTTGTGCCACATGGGAGGAACATTGGGATCAGAATTGGGTCATTTTCACCATGCAGTGCGAATGCAGCCTATGAAAGTGCCAACAAGATGTTTGCATCCTAATCGCGTCTGTAAGTCTTTGTTTACAGGGTTTCTGTTCACGTGTGAGCTGACATGAAGTGATGTAAGGACAAACGTTCAGTCGCACACGCTCACAACTCAGCCCTACATGATTGTTTCTCAACTCTTTGTTTGTTGTCTTATCGTGTCAAGATAAGTGCGTGTCAATGACATTCCTCTGAGGACACATTCAAACACACAGAATTATGGAAACGGATTCACCATCAGTTTATTAAACACACAGAACTTTGGCCCTCCTCCAAGATACATACAGTGGGTTGCATAAATATCCACACCCCTTCAACTTTTTGACATTTTGCTATGCTGGGACCACAAACATGAATATATTTAATTGAAATTTCACGTGAAGGTGGGGTGTGCAAAAGTATCTACCCCCTTTCCTCTTTGTGCAACCAATTGCCTTCAGAAGTTGCCTGATGATTTCTGAATGATCACATGTTGACCTAATGACTAAACAGAGTCCACCTGTGTGTAATCTAATCTCAATTCAAATACAGCTACTCTGTGATGGTCTCAGAGGTCTGTTTAGAGAATATTGGAGAGCAGACAGCATCATGAAGTCCAAGGAACACACCAGACAGGTCCGGGATAAGGTTGTGGAGAAGTATAAAGCTGGTTTAGGCTATAAGAAGATTTCCAAAGTTTTGAACATCTCTCGGAGTACTGTTAAAAAATGCAAAACGCTATGTTTGGCATAAAAGAACATGCACATCACCCTGAAAACACCATCCCCACTGTCAAACATGGTGGTGGTAGCATCATGCTCTGGGGTTGCTTCTCTTCAGCAGGGACAGGGAAGCTGGTTAGAGTTGATGGGAAGATGGATGGAGCCAAATACAGGGCAATCTTGGATGAAAACTTGTCAAAGTCAAAGCCCAGACCTAAATCAATTGAGAATCTGTGGAAAGATCTGAAAACTGCAGTTCACAAGCGCTCACCATCTAATCTAACTGAGCTTGAGCTGTTTTGCAAAGAAGAATGGGCAAAACTTCCAGTCTCAAGATGTGCAAGGCTGGTAGAGACATACCCCAACAGACTTGAAGCTGTAATTGCAGCAAAAGGCGGTTCCACAAAGTATTGACTCAGGGGGGTAGATACTTTTGCACATTTACATGTTTCTGGTCCTAGCGTGGCAAAATGTTGAAAAGTTAAAGGGGTGCGGATATTTATGCAACCCACTGTACCCTCCCTACTTTATTCATTGGATAACAGATAAAAATTAAAAATACTCATGTATATATGTATATAAATACATGTTCATGTATGTATCGGTACATGATTTATTCTTTTTTTTTGCATTTTTCATTTCTTTTCATTGATTAGTTTCTTCCTGTTTTTCTTTGTCATTTAGTAGTTTTTATGTTTTTTTGTTGTTGATTTTGTTAATTACCTTAACTAAAAGGTTGGGAAAAGTCAGCAAATTTGTTTTAGGGACCCAACAAAAATCTCCCACGACCCATCTGTGGGTCCCGACCCAGTGATTGAGAACCGCTGTATTAGAGCATTAAGCAGTTATTGATTTCACAGCTCTGGGGAAGAAGCTGTCCCTGAGCCTTTTGGTGGAGGATCTGATGATCAAAAAACTTAAATCACCTATTATTACCCTGCTGTGCCAAAATGGCTGCCATGCAAAGAAGGGCATAATTCATTATTTTTAAATTATAATGAAAACTGCCCGAAACTGACTGACCAAAGTGAATAATATTTAAATGAATATTTAATAAATTAAACAAGCTATTGCTTGTCTAGTGTCTACATGTTAGTTTTTGAGTCTATTTTTCCTTATTTACAGATTAATTTGCATCATCACTATGCTTTTTGTTATGAACTAGGGCTGCAACTAAGGATTAGTTTCATAATTGATTCATCTGTCGATTATTTTCTTGAGTAATAGAGTAACTGAAATGATTCAGTTATGATGATGTATTTGTTATATGGAGCAAACAAACCAGAATATATATTACGCATGTACGTTAGATTTTCGCATTTACGTAAATAAATGTGTACATTTACGTTATATTTCCACATTTACTTTATATTTACACATTTATTTAGAAACTGGAAAACCTGTTTTAATTCCTTTAAAAACACTCAAAACTGATTAATTGATCAAAATGGTTGACGATTAATTTAGTAATCGATTAATTGAGTAATTGTATATGGGCCTTTTTCATTGATAAGAACTGAAGGAAAACCCTTAATGTGGAAAAAACAGCCTTGAATGTGTCATTCAGTTGTGCAGCATTTGTTGCACATGCTTATAGTAAATCTCCTCTCTCTGCTTCTGCTACGACCTCTGAAGAGTCCTGAGTAATATCACACTCATATTGTTTGTCACACACTTCCTTTAGCAGCAGAGGCCAAGTGGGCCAACCACAGCCAAGTGTTACATCACCTCAGAGCTGGTGTAGCTAGGCCACGTTGGCCATGGCTGAAAGAATTTTTATGGGGCCTCCTCTCTGCATGACAAACTCCACTGTCATCCTGTGTGTTTGTGAAGCGCGCACAGATTAAAGAGAATCTGCGTTTGTTGCATTGTGTTCTACACCAAAGGTTTTAAAGGTGAGATAGATTTAGTAAAATGGCTAACAAGTCAGCTCAGAGGCAAATGTCGACACCAGGGTTTGGCAAGTAAATGTGGCCATGGGCCATTTCTTCTAAAACATTTAATACTTGGCCAAAACATCATATCTTCATCAGGCAAAAGCTTTTTTTCAACTAACCTTGTTTATTGATGACCACATTTATTTATATCTGTATTAATGTATTTATTTCCACATTTATTTATAGACTTGTCATCTGGCAATCACATGTGGATCGCTGAGATGCGGAAGCCAAAAGAAAAACAAAAGTATCTCCACTCAGTGAGATGCAGACGTTTATCTGGTTTCTGAAATAAAATCTAATCACCATGTATTGATTATATCATTTGATTTACACTTTTTTGTGAATGTGATACAAGTGACAATAAAAGTACTGTAGTTTTACTGGTACCTCATTCCTATGCATTATTCTGTGCATAAAACCCCTTTTTTATTTACTGCTGTCTCTCCGTAGGGACAGCAGTCCTCTCTCTTTTATCTATGCCTACTCAGTGCAAAATGGAACACAATAGCAAGATTACAAAAAAAGATTACACACCTTCACACAAGGGGTGTAACACAGATCTTTTCATAGACCCGGCCATAGACAACTGTTATAAAATGAGGCTTTGGGAATAGGAACAAATTTACTAGCAACTATATTACAAGGTGTGGTGGTGGTGGTGGTGGGGGGGGGGGGGGGGGGGGGGGACACACCTTCCTTTAACAAGGAAACCTTGAAGGACATGCAGTCCATTTTATGCCTGAACAGAAAGGCTCACACACACACAGTCTGGTTCCCATGACTTCAGAGGATCTAACCCTAACTTTAACCAAACCCTAACCTCAACCTAACCATACGACATTTCTTCATCTTAAACTGTAATCATTACCATTATGGGGACTTGCGTTTTGTCCCCACAAGGAGTTAACGTGACTGTGTGAACAGATTTACATCAACAACACAACACATTCATAAACATATGCGAACAAAGAAAACTCACCGCCTTGAGAAATACATCTGGAACCACTGCATGGAGAAGTGGCCTAATCAGTTGCAGCCAGTGAGAAAGTCAATGTGCGTAAGACGAATAACTGTAAATGACAAAAAAATATAAATATACATTTTTTTATTCGTAACACTTTATTTTGATAATCCATTGTTGACCCTCTATAAGTAATTAACTGGTATTCTGTATCATATATCACCTATTCTGCTGATAAGTGACATAAAATTAACCAACTTTTAGAAATGTTCCAAGCTAAATGTTCGAGATTAACCCATGTCTTTTTAACTGATCTACAGTTAGGCATTGTTCAGTTTGATTCTTGTCCCGCGGGCCTGCAGTTTGACACCTCTGATCTGATTTAAGTGAAAAACGGTGAAGAACTGTACATAAATAGATTAATTTCAACTCATTTCAATCAATAAATGTCAACTAATTGAGTGTCAACATGATACTGAATACTTGTCGAGAGTCAATTACTCGTAGAGAGACCAAAAATTCAAAAATCAAAATAAAGTGACACCTTTAAATGTTTAATTTGAGGTCAAACTCAATCTCCAGTTCATGGACTTACTTTACAGAGATGCTGCAGAAACTCACACCGTCATCTCCTGGAACACAGTCACAAAAACACCCGCTGTAGTTAACCATCAACAGGACAATCTTGTCCACAAAGACTGCTACAAGAGAGGAGATGATCAACCAGGGTCAATATTAGCCCATTATGGTGTTATATCAAGACCTTTCAACGAGCTGTGTGTATCTGTATGTGCGGAGGTGAGTGTGCTTGTTTGAATTGTAGCCCTTAAAATGGAAAACATTTTTGGAAAGGAGAGAAAACTCAGGTCCTTGCTTCTGTGAAAAGCTGAGTGATTGAGACTAATATTGACAAAGCATTCTTATGTCCGTCTGGTAAATGTGACGTTATAGTCTGGACACAGTTAGATGAACAACAATCATGTTTTTATTCAAATTAATTCATTCATCTACCACTTTAGCCTCCACATGAGGGTCACGGGGGTGCGCTGGAGACAATCCCGGCTAACATATGCTGTGTTTCTTTACTTGGTGTGTGGGCTGTGCCCGATGGCCGTGTGCGTCAGCATGATGTATTACCAGTGTGACGACAACGAACAACAACATCGAACATGACACAAAAGACATCCAGCAGCTCTTTTTCCCGCTTGGTTTGTGGCTGTTTGTCTCAACAAGACGTTTTGTATAAGAATAGACTGCTGACTGTCATGGGTGGAGCTAGGCCATACCATTTTGGTATTATTCCTAATGGAATTGCATAAAAATACATGCCGCACTGTACCAAACCAAACTGTTCCACTCGATGGAAACATGGCTATAGGGTGAAAGGTCAGGGGTCACACCCTGGACAGGTCGCCAGATGCATGTATTCTCAGACTTGGCAAGATGTCCAGTTATCTGTCTCAGTTGAACTACAGCCTTAGCTCAATTAAACTGTGCATGTAAACATACTATGATTCTGATTTGGAGGAAACCAGAGAGCCCACTCACACACACGGGGGAGAACATGCTAACTCCATACAAGAAGGCCCTCAGTCAGACCAAGGCAACAGTTAAAACTCACATTTTATTCATTATTAATTCATTTACAAAAAAAATCTTTGAAAAAGAAGTTTGAATTCAGCTTGAGGTGACCTCAGAGGCTCTGCTGCCAGCTGATTGGCTCTTCCCCCCCAACTTTCCCAGCAACATCCTCTTTGCCCTCTGCATGACTAAAGAAGGCAGCCGGGCTGGGGCCATGTCCAAATGAGTCCCATGAATGCTGGAAGGGTAAAGAACTGCTTTGCTCTCTTGGATCTGAGTCGTTAATAGTAGCGATGACATGAGAGTTTGAAACAGTGATGTGGTCATTGTATGTCACGCTGGCGTTGCTGGGAGAGATTGTGACAGTATTTGTGTTGCTGTTGTTGCTGCTTGGTGTTCCAGCAAGGCCAGAGGATGAGGAGAAGCTGAGAGCTGGAGTCTGAGTTGGCAGCAGATTGGTGGGACAACTGAGAGCCAGACGCTGTGTGAGGAGCTGGTGCTGCAGTCGCCGGTCGGCCCAGTCCTCCTGAGGCTGGCGGTGGATCTTCATGTGAGCGTTGCGGGACTTGATTTTGTAGAACATTCTGGGAAGGAGGAAAAGACAGAAGACTTGGGAATGAGAACCATGTGTTGCCTCACCCTAGAAGCCAAAACACAGAGAGTTGTGTGTTGTAGCTTCCTCTAGTATAACTGTTCCTACTCACTTTCCACACAGCTTGCAGGGGAAGTAGCTGGCCAATGAGGGTACAGGAACTGTCTCAGCCAGCCCAAACTGTCTGTCCACTGGCTGACAGATGGGTGTCACCTGTAAAACCAGGCAGGACCAATGAAAAGCCAGCAGGGCTGTGAGTGACTTGTTGAGCTGCATTCCAAACTGTGTAACTATGCCATTAAAACAATCCTATAGCATAAGCAGCAAAAACATTTTAGAGTAGCTTTTTCCAGCCACAGTCAGACAGATCTTACAGCTTACTTTGTTGCCTCATTTTTCATTTATTCATTCATTCATTCATAGTCTACTGCTTTATCTTCCACATGAGGGTCATGAGACATGTGGGTTGTCCCCCCTCCGAAACACGCCGTACAGCCTGGACAGTTCGCCAGTCCATCACAAAGAGACACACAACCATTCGCTCTCACACTCACACCGAGTGTCCAATCAACCTCTGCATGTTTTGGGCCTGTAAGAGAAAACCCATGCACACACAGGGAGAACATGCAAATTCCATGCAGACTAAACAAATACATCGTTTTGATATTGATTTATGATCTATGATCTAGCAAGCAAAGACAGAGCCATAGAGAGAGAGAATGAAAACAAATGTAAACAGTGGGTTTTCCTCGATCAGGCTATCACCCTTAATGCTCACACAGCAGAGATCAGTGCCGCAGGTGCACCCTTGGTAACTTGCAGCGGGATATCATTATATGGATATCCTGGAGTGTGTGTTTGTAGGTCATATCTTCAATGCCTTTTTTCCATCTTCTTATGTGTTGTGGACTTATATTATACTGCTTTTAAGCAAACTTAGAATTTTGACGTGTTCCAGAATTTACAAATTTAATATGATTAAAAAGATTTTTTTTTTGTACTTTTTGGTCAGGTGTGTTTATACAGAAATATATAGGTTGTGATGAAAAAAAGGATGTAAGACACTCACACTATGTGTGTATATATATATATATATATCTATATATATATATATATATATATATATATATACATATATACATATACATATGTACAATAATGAAAAAAAGCAGCCTAAAGAGAGATGGTTTTCTTTACCAAAGCCAAATACCAACTTCCTTAGACACTCTGTAGCTTACAGACAGGGCAGGCCCAAGCTTTTATGGAGTCCTAAGCTTGGGGGAGGGGAAGGCCCTCCCTCCCACTGCCCACCTGCCTTAGAGTAGCTGAAGCTTCACCATTATTGATACATATGTAACACTATACATTGCATTAATTATAATTGTTTTATTTACACCATACCAGTGTCACTCTTGTTTTGCACAGTAAAATCACAAAAGTGGCCTCGTATTAAATGTGCACTTTCATATTCAAAGGGAAGCACCGAGTGTAGTGATACTGAACTTGAATTAAACAAATAAACTAGTTCAAAGACTTTGGTTTATCTAAACATATCTAAAGATAGCTACATTTCTTTAATATGTTGGAAAAAAAAGATCCACAGACTACAGGAGTGTCCCTAAGCAGACAAGTAGTTGGCTTATGCCTTTGGCCGGCTCTGCTAACAGAGTAATGAGAGCATGAAATTCTCTACCACTGTTTATGATGAATTAACAGAGAAGTGATTTAAAATATGTGGGGCCACGCGGGTGGTGTAATGGTTAGGGATCTTGCCTTTGCGGTAAGAAGACCCAGGTTCAAGACCGAGTCAGAACAAGAACCGTTCCTGCATGGAGTTTGCATGTTCTCCCTGTGTGTGTGTGTGTGTGTGTGTGTGTGTGTGTGTGTGTGTGTGTGTGTGTGGTCTCTGGGGTTTCTGATTTCCTCCCACAGTCCAAAAACATGCAGATTTGGAGATAAAGGGATTGTCTCTATGTGGCCCTGTGATGGACTGGCGATCTGTCCACGGTTTACCCTACCTGTGACTCACACATGGAGGATAAAGTGGTAGAAAATGAATGGATGTATAATATGTGCACAATTTCATGTCGCTGTATTTTTCTTTCTTTATTGTCTGTTTTTGTGGATTCCACATTAAATGTGCTTAATAATACTGATTAATGGTACAACTTTTAAAACTTTTTTCTTGTGTTGTTTATGCATCGTATGGTTTGAATTGTGGACCCCAGGAAGAGTAGCAATGCTTCAGGCCGTAGCTAATGGGGATCCTAATATGTAAATAAACAAAAAATAGATGTTTCTTACACTTTTCTGCCGTTCCAGCTCTCCCTCTCTCTTCTCCTCCTCCCTCTGTTTCCTCTGCTTGTCCAGGAGCTTCTTGCTCAGGTAGTAAAACTCGACACACTGGCTCACCGTCTTAGTCCTTACCTGCAGCCACACAGAAAATGATTTTGTGTGAATGAAGGCACACTTTTGCATATCTCACAGTTGCCTAAGAAGCAATTTAAGCAATCAGTGGATCAGGAGAGTTTAATTGCACACTCAAATTATAGACCAGAGATGGTGCCTCCTGATTTCAGGTGACTGTAAATAGAGGTATTAAGTTGAATAGGAAGTTCTTCATAGCTCAATATCAGTATCAGTCTAATATTGGTCAAAGTCACTGGATCAGATACAGATATAAACTCTGTCATGTTGTGGGTTGTTTATTTCTTCTTCGTGTGAAGAATATTTGTTACACAGTTGGAGAATTATGTCTTTAAAATAGCTTGAAATGACCCCGCACAAATGTGTTGCTAACAGCTTCATAATTTAAAAGGTCTAAAATGACAGTATCGGACTGATATTGGTATTGGTAGATAGTCGAGTTTGTGATATCAGTATCAGTGTCAGACAACCACTCACTTACACTGTCAGGGTTGTTTTTAGTGAGTGTCATTCTCAGAAAAGCTTTGCAACAACAAACCAATCTCTCTCTATTAGAGCAGATTATAAATAGAGAGATTAAGACAAGAATTGAATAACAACCAGGGCTTGAATAATTGCAGTACCGTTTCCTGTATGAGTGAGAAGTCTTTCCCGCATGTCTCCAGAGCTGCACTGAAGACACTCTTCTCAGTGTCTGTCCAGAAATTGCTGCCTACAGAGAGTGGGGACATGACAAAATGTCTTCATGAAAACAAACTTCACAAAAGAATGGCTGTGCTGTATGTTAGATGATTTAAAGTGAATTTAAAGGTCCAGTGTGTAAAATTTAATTACACTTCAAAAAGGAGCGTACCTAAACAATCCCCTGAGTCATTTTTATATTTATATCAGGAGCTGGGTCACCTGTACAGAGGCAGACATTTTGGAACACAATGCAAACTGAAGGCTATGTAGGTTTAACAACACATGTGGAAGTGAAGGGTGAGGGTGGGGGATATTCATTTGCAACTTCACCAATAAATGTTCCACAAAATGACACTAAATTTTACACACTGTACCTTCAAATGAGAGACAAAAGACAAAGAGGGGGAGGGTGCAAAAGGCAGGACAGCTCGCTATTATAAAACAGTGAAACAGTGACCTGGCAAAAAATAAATAAATGAATAAAAGCATTTTTGTTGTGAAAAAGTTAAAAAGCAGCCATTCACATTGGCTAATGCATGTCTTAAAAACTTTTAAAAACTACACACCACAATTTTCTTTCTACATCAAATAGTGACTGAATTAAAGGGCAGGACAGTTTGATACGATCTGAACACAAGTATGACTCAGCTCATTTTATCAGCTTTTAACTGAAAGTAACATTACTGGTGGACCCAAACCCAAGCCAAAGAGTTATCTGATTTAATCTAAATGATCACATATAAGTTTGGAAATCGTCCTTTATTAGGGTTTAAGGTCAAAGGTCAAAGGTTACCAGCATAGTGGTAGTCTCCTGCTGTTGAGGACGGCCAGAACAGCAACATGTCCACAGTGGCCTGCAGGGGAGAAACAGGGACGCAGAGAACAGAGGGAGAGAGGAGGCACGCAGAGAATATGGAGAGAATTAAGTTAAAATTTGATTAAACTGAAGAAAGAAAAAAGAAAGAAAGAAAGTAAAAGAAAATGTCTTACCATTATGTTGCCTTGGCAGTGGTGCAGACAGTGGAGAGCCAGCTCAGTGTTACTCCCCCCTCCTGGTAGACAGCTTGAACTACACAATAACAACAGCTTCTCCACTGTGAAAAAATCAAACAAACAAACAAAACAATGTTATTACATTATTGCATTTCCCCAATCCCGTTTGGTCAGGTATTCAGAAGAAAAAGACACTAGTTTTTGAGCAGAAAACTGCGTTTTTAGGGCATTTACCTTGGTTTTGCATGTTCACACTCTCCTCCAGCTCCAGCGAGGGTTTCCAAAGCAGCTGCTCCCTGGAGGATTCCTCCTCTGGCCTATCACCATTCACAAAACATGTAGGAAGTTCAGCCTGGAACTCATGACCTACATTGACACATCTGGAGAGGTAAAAGAGAAACAAAGGAGAGGGAATGTTAAATTTAAAACAAAAAAATCACTGATATTTGCCTGGGTTGATCATTTCACTTACTGTAACACACCACATTCCCCTTCTATGGTATTATCTCCATGATGGAGTGATGAGAGGGATGAGAGCAGGCCCGTCCCCTTGCGGACTGGATTAAGGAGAGGACGGGGAGTGTAGTGGCCTCTCTTCTGACCCCAACAGGAGTGAAGCACACTGATAAACGGAGTTCCAGTGTAAAGAGGAGGGGCGTGATGCTGTAGGAATCCAAGGACACAGCATAGTCATAGAGTTACCCATGCACGTGGTGTTTGCACAACTAAAAAGATGAAGCATTTAGATTGACAGAATCATTTTCTGGTGGTTTGGGGGCAAAATTAACATAATTAACATATGTACCCTGATACATAAAATAAAATTTCATTAGCTGTTTTATTTACACTATTAACATTTTCCACATTAGACCTGGGCAATATTTTACATGATATATATAAATCAAATCAATATTTCTGTTAGGCTGGGCAATATGGCTTAAAGATAATATCTAGATATGTTAGGCTATATCCCGATACATGAGATATATGGTGATATAAAGCTGCATGCAGGTTGTTTCTCTGAACTTAGGAGATGTTTGTGCTTCTCAGTGACAATACACTCTAAAATAAAATATCTACAGTTGATGATCTGTATAACACAATCTTAAAATACACTTACAGTATTACCTTTGTAAAAGCACTTTGTAAATTGCTGTTTTTAAAGGTGCTATACAAATAAAGCCTGGTTAAATACCTGGTTAAATGAAGTGTTAGAAGGTGTGTTAGAAAAAATGAAATTATAAATAGTGTCAACTTCCGCTACAACACAAATAATTAGGGCTTGAAATGAAAGTGAGTTGGGATTGGGAAATAGCTATTACGTCTATATTTATATATTTCTAATATGCAGTAAGTAAAAAGAGTCTAAATGACTCTTAGTGCGCTAAATGCTAAAATCACTATACACATGCAACATGCTAGCCCTGACAATGATAATACTATCAGTGTTTATCTAGCAGTTGCACTGTTAATGAGGTTTTCACAGTTTAATTTTGTGTGTAAAATGATGTCATTCACTAATTAGCATGAAACACAAAACACAGCTGAGGCTGTACGTAGCTAGTTTGGAGATATTTACTATATCACAGGCGTACACTGTGCATCTCAGTCCAGAGAGACATTTCTTTCTTCTTTTAGTGAAAAAAGTCAATGCATACCTGGGCCAGTGACTGGTTCAACGCGACTTGTCCTTTCTTTACTTTCTGGTTCACTGTGTAAGGCTCTACCTTCTCTGCCGCCCCATTATTTAGGCCTGAAAGATGAGAGGAAGGGCAGGGAGGATGGTGGGATGGAGTATTCAGTGGACAGAGGGCTCTGGGTGGAGGGTGCGGGGAAGGACGATGGGATGACGACGTGAGGAATGTCTCGGGAGATTGAAGGATGTCACGTGGGACTGGGGGAGAATGACAGGGAAGGTAGGAAAGTTAAGTGGAAGACGGGCAGCAGCAAAGTGAGTAAAATCATGTTAGTGGATATAGCAGATTATAGCGGAACTATTCAGGAATTTCATTTAAAAGCTTCTGAGTCATTGTGATGGTTAAATGTCTCTTAGCAAAGTGTTGCATAGTTTGGGGTTGGGGATAAATTGCTTTACGGCACCACACACACCCTAGCCAGGTACCGACGCTCATCATGGCAGAGTCGTTGAAAAAGTATCAGATAAAAGTATGCAAAATGGATGCCAACCTAGGGTTCTTGCTGTTGCACTTGTATCTTTCGATTAAATTCTCTTCTCTATGAATTTATGCATTTATTTGCTGTTGTAAAGGCATTTGATGCACCATTTTATGAACAATGTCTGTTGCTGGTTAGCGTGCTAGCAGAGATTTTAGCATACTCGCTAACAAACACCTTATTTTGGTAGGTGGTTGGCTGTTCTTCCATCAACATGGACATGGCTCGATGGTGTGTGTTTGCTGGCTCCAAATGCACATGGTTCATCCATAGAGAGGATAAAGCAGTGTGCCGTGGTGTCGTAAAAAAATAAAAAATATGTAAAATATGTACTGTAGGGGGAGCTCCACAGAGAAAAAGGGGAAAAACCGACTTGCGTTTTAAATAAGGCAAATTATTAGTTTTACAGACAAAATTACAGCAAACTTGTATCAGTGTTATATTCCTTCCCTTACTGTTCACAAAAGTGCACACACAACACAACAACTGTTAGAACAACATTACCATAGTCAGCACCGTGGGGAGATCTAAGGTTGCCCTCATTGATGCTTGGGTCACATGGCGACTGTGAAAAGCAGTGTGACAGCAGTGGGAACTTCCACATCATCCCAGAGGAGAGAACAGATGGGAGAGACTGGAGGCGGGAATTGAAAAACTGGAGTGTACCAAGTGATTCCTCCCCCTGGAAAACCGAATGTGCGCTCCCTCCAAATGAGCCGGGGGAGTCCATTTTGGAGGGTGAATGAGGAGGAGGGGGCAGAGGTGTGGGGGGTGGACTGAGGACTGAAGACATGATGTGAGAGGACGTGGGAGGAGAGGGGAAAAGCGGAATAGAGGGGTGATTTGGTGAAGAGTAGGGGAGCAGGTAGTCCGAATCAAAACCACAGCTTTGCCGTGACTTGACCAATCCGGGACTTTCTCCTCTGCCTGCTCCAAATTCCCAGATCTGTCCTGAGGAATCTTCACTGTGAATCATGGGGAACATTTTCTTTCTTTGAGAGAGGAAAGCCTCAGAGAAGGAGTCCAGTTTCTGAGGGTAAGTGCCACTGCTGATGGTGATGGGTGATCTCTGTGGTGGACATGTTGAAGCCAGGGTAATGGTGTCGGCTTCTCCTCTCCACCTCCCGTCTCCTGTCTGAGTGTAGGGAGGAACGCTGAGCCAGGGACCCTCAGAATCTGCTGCTTGATTCTGATCCTCACCTGAAACACAACGAGACCCATAGTCTTCTTCTCTTCCTAAATAATGATCACTCCCTCTTGAATCTGTCCTACGATAATCTGCACTGTTGTCGTTGAAGCCCCCTGCAGCACTTCTGCTGTGGGAAGTAGTTTGTTTAGTTAAGTGGCTAACATTAGCCTCCCTGTTGTAGACAATTTCTCTTTTGGCATCCCAATTAGCCCGTGCATAGCTATTATAGTTTGTGCCTAGTTTTTGCCTTAGTCCTTCCCTGCTTCCACAATTCAGGGTGTAAGAAGAGCCATTTGTAATACCGTAGCAATCACCTTTCCGATAAAAATCATCTGCAGTGCTATCGCAGCTCTCACCGTCCTCCCAATCATCTTCTTTTTTGACACCGCCATACCAGGAATCCACAAAATGGCTGCCTGAGCCGCCATCTCTTTCAAGATGGCCTCTCAAGCTCCCATCTTCATCCAAACCGCTACCACTTATGCTTTGGAATCCTCTATCATTCTCACTGCCCCTTCTTCTTGCCCCAGAAGAGCTGGCTAAATCTGGGCAGGACACTGCAGATTCCTCCCCTCTGCTTCCATACTGCTCCAGGGGGTCCAGGTCGGGCTGATATCCCACCTCTGGGCTCTGAATGCTGGGCAAGGTGAGGTGAAAGGATGGGCAGTGGTGATGGTGGTGGAGGTTTGGGAAGGACTGGGTCGATGAATGATCATCCATGACTGCTTGCTTGCTTGGTTTGGCTAGTGTGACTTGAGGAAAACACAGAAACACAGTGTAAGTATAAACACATATTACACTATACATCACAGTATTAGCAGCAGAAAGCAAATTCTGCAACCCATCAATTTACTTTTTTGCTGTAAATTGTAGTGGTTAGAGCTGTTGCCTCGCAGCAAAAAGACCCAGGTTCCTGACCCAGTCGAAGCAAAGGCCTTTCTGCATGGAGTTTGCATGTTCACCCTGTGTCCAGGATGTACCCTGCCTATTAGCCTATGTCGGATTGGATTGGCAACAACAACTCCGTGACCCTCATGTGGAGGATAAAGTGAACCTTGAAGGAAATCCACTCTTTATCCAACCAAACATACTGAAATTTAAAGAGCTGGTAGATTACAAGAAACAGCGCAATTAATGTACAAAGCTAAAAATGGATAAGTTTCCAGTTATTTCAAATGTGATATAGTCAATATAAAATAAGAGGAACTTTATTATTTGAAAAAAACATGTAATGAAGAAATATATATATAAAAAAAATAAATTCTTTGTTTGTCAGTCAGAGGAATGAACCTGTGAATTATTTGCTCTGAAAACGTTAAAACAGTCCAGACTCAAAAAACCTTATATATATAGTCAACTATATTTGAGTTAACAGATATCTTTTTTAAGTGGGACTGACAATATTATAATAATATAATAATAATAATTATCATAATTTATCTTTTGTTACTAAAATAACCATGTTCTATAGCAAACTGGGTCACAGAATCTGACAAGTCACAGAATGTCTCCTGCAACATCAGCACATCAGATCTCTGTCCAACTGGGTGGCATAAAACTACTTTGTAACCTGTTTCAATTAAAAAGTGTTGCATAATGATTTATGATGTGTGCACAAAATTAAATAAATATTATTTGAAACCACAAATGATTCAGTTAATTCCACGCTGTTAAATAAAGGCAGCTTTTTTATAGTTATTTTTAATCAAAGATGGGTTAGCAGTTTGTGTTTAATGCGTGTTCCCATAAACGTGGAGCACAGACTACCTTGACAGACACAACACGATGAAGAGAGATCAGAGGTTTGCCTACAACTCAATCTTTTCTGTGGCCTTTACTAAAATCCAACCTGCTGCAATCCAAACATTGGCAACAAACAGATAAATTCATTAACAATAAGAACATACGTCGGTAGAAATTCACTCAGAGCACATTCACATTTACATCTATGGCGCTGCGTTAAACTTTTAAGCCTTTACAGGTTTTTCTTTCGTCTTTTGAAACCACATTCTGCTCTAAGAAGGAAAACGAATGAGTCAGAAAGAGAAAGAAAGAACGAATGAAGGAAGATGAGATGAAGACAGATACACTGTATACGTCTTGAGGTTTTGTCTTTTTTACCCGTCCTTGGTGCTTAGTTTCCTTTTCACATATGTTCGTCCTCTGTTGTTTTGGGGCTCTGGTTGTTGTTGTTCTTCTCATTTTCTTCATCTTTCTTTTGGTGTTTCTTATTTGCTCTTTGTTCAGAGTCTTAAAATTTCTTCCCTCCTGAGTTTCAGCCTGTCACTTAGTCTGCCTATCTTCCTCTCCCCCCTCTCTCTCTCTCTCTATCTCTCTCTCTCTCACACACACACACACACACAGACTGTCAATTTCACACTCACACTCACACACACTTGCAGGTGTCATAGGGGACCAGTGATGTTACCTCTCTGCCTTTTTGTCGTCGTGGTAACCACATCCTGAGGAAACAAATGCTGACGGATCTCCCTCCTTTCAGCTATCTTTATCTCTCTGCCCCCCCCCACCCCCCATCGCTCTGTCTCTCTTTCCATCACTTGGCCCTCTCGTTTTTTCACTCTAACTTTGTTTTCTCCTGTCCCATCTTACTCTCTTTATCTCTTCCTTCATTCATCTTTGTGTTCTTTCATGCACTGTGCTTTTTCATGTCTTCTATCGCATCTTTGACTCTCCTTCCTTTGCACTTCCCTTGTTCTTACATGTATTCATGCTGCGAGTATGAGGTTATTAACACTTAAGGAGGTATATAATCATCTAGAGCTTTTTTATCTGCATTTGAAAACACTTTTTACACTTTAATTAATTAATTTTTTCTCTCTGCACATTGCACTTGTGCGTGGCCACATACAGTACGGTTGTAAGTGTGTGTGCATGTGTGTGTGAGGGTGCGTGTGCGGAGGAGTATAGATGTTTACCAGATCAAGATTCTCTGGCTGAGTCAGCTGACAGGAAGTGAGAGAGAATGAAACAGGAAGGAAGACGGCGACAAACGAAGAGGTTCAGGGAACCCTCTCAACACACTGCAGCTCCACCTTCTCAATCGCCCACCCACTCGCCTACCACACACACACACACACACATCATATAACCCTCTCACAACCTCTAACATGACCACTATCTGTCCATAAGTCAGTGAGCAGCTTCAGTAACCTTCACATCAGAGAGAACAATACAAATTTCCCCCAATATTTTAGGGCTGAGGTTATGTCCAAGAATTCATACTGTAGTCTACAGACAGTAAAGGTGTATTATATGTTACGCTACATGTTCTAAAATGATTATGTTAAGACAATGGTATATAGCAACTGCACAACACTGTTAATATGACTGTACTCGATAGTAAAATGGTAGAAAGTGGAAGAGGTGAATCATTTAACACATTATATAAATTAATTTGATCATATTAAAGATTACATTATGTATATTGCATGCATTACATATAAAGCTATGTATAAAGTGCATTTAAAATAAGTTATAGACTCTTCTATATCAGAGGTTTTGGTGGCCTGTGGGCCAAAAATGGCCCAGTAGTATCTGTATTTGGCCCAGCAGATGGTTTGAAAAAGATTTTTAAATTATTATTATTTATTTATCTATTTATTTTTAAATGACTTGCTTCACAAAAACATTCATCCATTTTCTACTGCTTTATCCTCACGGGGGGGGGGGGGGGGGGGGTGCTGTGCCAATCTCAGGTGACATAGGGCGATAGTTCACAAAAACATGGACATTAGAATTCGGGGCCTTTATTCTGAAAAAACATCAACTGATTGATGATGAATAATTATTAACAGTACAAAAAAGATTTTTTTTAAAAAACATTTTACATTTTATTCTCTGCATCTCACACACTTTGTGTCTAAAAGAGTCTTTATAACAAGTTGGGGATCATCAGGCCATTTAGCTTTTTAGCTGTTTTTTTCTCTCTGACTGACAACGTTTTAAGACACTCGCAACAGTCGGTGGCACATTTTGGTTACTTATTTTGAACCAGTTTCAAAACATTTACTAAATTTCTCTTTTTTGGTACAAGATTGGATACTTTAGATAAGAAAAAAAAACATGTTTTGCTTGATGAAGATATGATGTTTTGGCCCAATATTTAATTGCTTAAAAACGTACTTACATTATATGTACAATATATCACAAAATAACCAACAAAAACATTTTTTTGCTTCCGTAAAAGCTGCAAGTTGCGACAGAAAATGTTCTTGCTCGAAATGAAACATTTCACTCATGGAAACAAACGTGCAAGACCATGTGAGTTGTTTTATGTGCAACTTGTAAACAGTCGCTTCGGTAATGTAAGACTTTATTGAAGCAGGTCATTGTTTGTTTGCATAAGGACAAAGCGGTCAAAGATGAGTGAGTGAGGTTTCAGTGGTGTGTTGTTAGGACCAAAAAACATAGGAAGTGAGGACATTTTGGGAAAGTTAAAGCAACTTTCGGGGGGTTAGGGCCTGGTTGTAGGGGTAGAACTGGGTTTGGGTTAGGTTTAAGTTAAAGGTGAGGCATTTAGTCGTGGTGCATTAGGTCTATGAGTGTCCTCATTAAGAATGCGGTGCGAGAATGTGTACTATGTGTGTGTTATAAAGTGGAATCACAACTCATAACTGGAAAGCGAATTATAGATAAGCTCCAGAATTTGACAAAAATCTCATTGGAATGATAAAAAAATAAAACATTTCTATGGCTGCCTCAAAATCGTAATGCCACATCTCCATGCTCATTCTGAGTATTTGCCAGCTTCAACATCCTGCTTCATCCTCAAAACAGAAAAATACTCAATACGTCTATTTATTTAAACATGGCATATAAAATGTGGTGATTGGATCCAAAATGTGTCTAGCATCATAAAGATGCACAGACCTCTATGTTTGCTGTTTGGGGCTTCAATCCTTTACTTATAATGGAGTCACAAAGCAGTTATTTTAATATATTCAATAATTATGTTCTGAGAAGGAAGAAAAAGTTTCTTTAAATGAGGGAAGAATTAAGTATTTTGCGATGAAAACTTTCAAATATGATTTGCGTCCCTTTTTGGATACGTTTGACACCTGCATCGAAGTGTCTGCTGTGTGTATTTCATTTGCATACGTTCGTGTTGATGCACGGAATGCTGAGGAAACAGCCGACTAAAAACACGCTTAAATGAGAGGATGTCTAGAGGAAGAAGAGTGTAGAGGAGTACGTACGGGGGAGACGCTTCTCTGGTTTTCTCTCGAATTCACCATAAAAACCGGCGGCAGCAGAGGAGGGGGAAAAGCGGTGAGCACTTCTGGACTTTTTTCCCCCGCACCTGAGACGTCTCTCCACTTGCCCTCTGTCACTGAAAAAGAGAAAAAAGACTGGTGAGAAGAAAGGAACGGAATAGATGAGAGAGAAATTATACCGCAAAATGATGTGAAAAGGTTATTTTTCACTAAAAATAATAATTAAAAAAAAAGGTCAGCCAATATTCAGTGGCACATATTTTTCTGAATGAGTTCAGTTCATCTCAGTTTCAGCATCCACGTTGAGGTGTGTGTGTATAACACCTTTAAAGCAGGTTTCTATAAGCAAAATACACAAGCAGAACTACTTCCACTCTGTGTGTCCCTGTAAGTAAAATAGCATATTTTTAAAGAAAGGTGACCTGGTCCTTAAACCCAATTTATACAAACATCTGAAGCAAAAAAAGGCAACTCTGATGAAATAAATTCATCGATTCTACATAAAATGGAAAAGCAAGCAGAAAAGGTTTTAGACGTAGTGTAATAGTGTAGAGTTCAATTCTGAATATACTCGATTTTCTTTTTAATGCAGATTATTTTGTTTCAATTTATGCATGAAAGCAACAATTCTTTGACTGCCTGCCGTGGTCTGCACAACAGACTCCGCACCATAAAGGCGTCTGCTTCTTTCATGTAAAAATCAGTCACAGTACATCACTTAAACGGATCTGTGAAAATGCAGTAATTACACATGGAGCTATAATTACGTAAGGTAAAGGTGTTCAGAAGCAGTCATCCTCCTGTAGACATTCAGCATTCATTTACCTTCTTCTCGCCTCACAGGACTTTTAAGTTAACAGCTATCAAGCATAGATTTGGGCAAATGGCAGGTACTTCAAATACACTTGATATACAACATTTGCAGATGAACGCTAATTTTACAAACGTTTAAAAATACGTACCGTGACTTTACGTAAGTCTACTCTAAGCACAAACACAACATGCAGCTGGTAAAGCATGATATTACCAATATCCTTCTCTCATGACCGCAATTTATTGTGTGTGTGTATAAATATCTATCTATATATAGATATATATAGATAGATATATAAACATGTATAAATGCAAAGGACTTAATTCAGATTACGATGATCCATTATGGTAAAGGTTGATTCAGGCAAGCGAAGGTCAGCCTATTGTCGTTTGTATAACATAATATGGTTAATAAGTAATAAGTAAATCCTAACATACACTAAATTACATTGAATTTGGAATAACAGATTATAATATAATACTATAATAAAGGCCACTAAAATACTATAGGATTACAATTACGACTATTGACGGCGATGCATCACAACACGATTTATTAAAACAATTATTTTTCGTGTAAAAGTTATATTGCAGTTGACAGACAGCTCAATAAAATGCCATTAAAAAAATAAATAATAGAATAATAACAAAGAGAAGTTAAAGAAAATATGAGATGACATCAAATCTTATGTATTACAATTGTTCGCATTATTATCAAGACCTTTTACAGTTTCAGTGATTAAAGTAATAGTTCTAGCCTAAACATGCAATAATCATAACTGGTTGCACTAGAATTTTTTGGAAACTTCCCTTAACGTGAACAAGTTCATATTTCAAATGAGGCTCAGAAGAAACTTTTTTTTCTTCTATTTTTTTGGAGGATTTGTTTGGTAAACACATCATTATTATAAGCCCGGTCACATAAACCTGGTGAAAATAAGCAGTGATTGAAAAATAATCAGCCTATTCAAATGAATTAAAACCAACAGTGGGAAGACAAAGCACCTTATAGTCATATCTACCCACATTTGCTCTGATACTGCGTTGACATTAATATGGAACGATACATTAATCAAATGTGTCTTGTGACTGATGCTTGACCGAGACAAAAAGGACGGAAATATAAGTCTTTAAAGTTTTTACAATTTCAAAATGTGATTTTGGAAAATGAAAGACAAAAATAATGGCAGCAAAATACTAAAAGACTGCACAAATATTTACCCCTTCAACCGCGATCCAACTAAAATCACGTGTCAAACTCAAGGCCTACGGCCCACATTCGGCCCGTGAGATACTGTACTATATTAAGTCTTCTTAAGTCCTGCTTCTCCATTGACACACTTTTCAAGTTACCCCGAAAACAAAATAAACTAATTAAATGTGGAAACATTTGAAAAGACAGAGCCGTAACCAGAGGGGGGTATAATGGGGCTCAGCCCCTCATTTATATGTTGCTCCCTGTCTGTGCGCTTTTTACGTCTGGTAAAAATCATAGATTTCAGCAATATTTGACCTCTTTCCTACATGTTCATGTTCTTTTGAATATATAACTAAAACAGTAGTCCAATGTTGATATTTAGCCCTTCTGAGACTATTCCATGGGTAAATCAATTAATCTTATCCATTGCGTACACTAATGTATCTTAACATCTTTAATTTTAAATTAGATCTCTGATTTGTTTCTTTATGTAATCTATAAGCTTACTTTGTTCTGTATTTTATATTATTTAACCTGGTCTGGCCCTTGATTTGGACACAGTTTTTCATTTCGGCCCCCTCGGTAATTGACGTTGAATCATGTGTGCACCTGTCTGATAGCATGTCTAGCTATGATGAATGGGTTCTCAGGTTGCGCATACACCATCTACACCATAACATTACAACAAATAAAGCATTCAGGGCTGGTCTGCTATTAAGAAATGCTAACCAGGGAAACAGGCCGTCATCATTAGTCCAACAACTGGTATGGAGCTACAGGTTTCCACAGCTGAAAATAGGGGAGACACTGCACACAACAAATGTTTTCCGGATGTCGTACCAGCCACAGCTTTCAGCTGAAGAGACACAACATGACATCTGAAGTCATGTTTGTCTCAACACATGTAGGGAATAAAAGAGGCAGCTTTGTATTAGGCATTTTCAAATCAAAATTACAAACAACTAGCAAAGAGATTTGTTTTGACTGTGTTCTATGCGAAATGAACATGTTTCAGTTGTCATCTTTGCATTACACTATATGCTGATGACATCTCATGCTTGTTTTCACTTCTATCACACAGCAAATATTTTTGACACCGCAAAAGCACAAATAGTAATATGCCGGAAAAATTGCACATGCTTTCACCCTGACCTCCACAACAGCAGCAACACACACACACACACAGTTGGAATGATTCTAGTTTTGGTTGTGCTATGTTCTATGAAAGTATCTCATATTGTTAAGTTTTCACCTTGGAATTAGAGCATTAGTATGCGCTGATGACATCTCATGTGATAATGATGCATCTTGTCTTCATTTCTATAACACAGCAAATATTTTTCTGACAAAAATGACACTGTGAAGAGATTTACATACATTTACCCAAACTGTTCAACCCTACTTTCTATCCTCCACAAAGAAATGCACATGAGCAACAACACACAATAATATTTAACCAGTTTGTAGCAGCGTCATGCTAAGGGCCCTGGAAAGTTTCCGAAACATTAAGTGGAATATTCATTTAGATCTCTCTTGCCCATACATAACTATAGACTTAAAGCCAATTTAGGAATGAATACGAATGAAAATATTGAGCTTTGATTTTTCAGTGTCAAAATTCCACTTTTTATTTTTGATCCGGCGCCTATAGCTGGTGCAGACACGTCGTACATTTTACTTCACAGTCTCCGACATGAGAGTGGCTGTTGCCTCTGTTCTGTCTCCAGATGTCAAAGGAGGTCATGAAACAGAAGGCGCACAAACATAACAACAGTGACACATTTGCTCAATGTTGCCCCGCTGTATTGAAGTCGGTTGGAATAGACCAAACACTAGAAACACCTCGGATGACCGCTACATGAAGCAGAATTAAGATTTCTGCAATTCATTTCAACACTTAAGGCCTGTGAACTTTTAGTTGACAGCATGGATATTAACCCTACTATTTTTCTACCTGGGTCAAGAACAGACTGAGAAATGCTTTATCATTATTTGTACACCAACAATGAGCTTGTGGTTTAAAGTCTCCCCACGCAAAGTAAATACCAACATGCTGCAGGTACCAATTTTGGACAAGGAGGCTCAGAACTGAGCAAGAGTTAAAGTATACATTTGAAGATTCCTTTCCAAAACATTTACTGCACATTCAAGCGGAGGCACTTTCATTTTCAGAACAAGCTTCCTGAAAATTATTTAACACAATTCCTTTCAGATAATTTGAAAAAAGTGGGGTTTTAAGTGGATTAATTGAATAAAAGTTAAAATGCCATCAGGTGAACAGGACTGCAGTGCAACAGGTTTAAGAGGAGTCAGGGAATGCTAATAATGTCCAGTTCCCTGGGTAAAGTTACACTTTCCACCAGCCTTGTTGTGTTCCATATAAAAAAAACATACAAAAGAAAAGGGGAAATGTGTTTCTTACCTGTTAATTTGTCATTGTGTGAAGACGTGTGTCAGTGTCGATGAAATGCACGTGTGTGTAGTCTGCTGGCAGGTACACGTGTGTGTGTGTGTGTGTGTGTGTGTGAGAGAGAGAGAGAGAGAGAGAGAGAGAGAGAGAAAGGGAGGAGGAGACGGCCAATGAAAAAAGAGAACGAGAGAGGAAGTTTCACCAATGATGATCGGCCGATGTCACTCTTTCAGTTGATCTTTCAGCCCTTCATCCACCTTGTCATAACACCACTATGTGTGTGTGTGTGTATGTGTAGCTGTGTCATAGTGATGCTGGAAACATGAAAAAAATCACCCTCGTGTGTGGCTTCAACCTCACACACTTACATGCAGACACTTTCAGTCTGACTGATTTTCTTTTTCTACCATTTTCATATGTAATTGTCTGTATGTTTTCACACACACACACACACACACACACACACACACACAGAGGTTTGCACAGCTATTCTTCTTGGGACACGGTGTTGACCTCCGTTCATTTGGACAGTCCAAACAAATGACTTACCCTAACCTTACCCTATCCACTTCTAATCATAGCATACATTTTTTTAAACATGTATATTATGTTACATTAGAGTTAGACTACAAAACCCATTAAGTCTGGATGCTTTATGTAGCTTTTTGAGAGCTACTGCAAGCATCCTGTTAGGCTAATAGAGGGGAACCAGATTTTAAGTTTTTAATCCTCTGAATAAAAAGCTGCTCAAATTTTTTGTTGTTTATTCTCTTTCTTTCCTTAAGAGTTAGACAAGAAAACCCATTTAGTTACCCAACAGTAAGATAATAGAAGGCAATTGTGTCTGGATGCTGAAAGTAACAGTTTGAAGCTACTGCAAGCATTCTGTTAGCTTAATACAACAATTGAGGGGAACCAGGTCATTTAAAGTTGTTAATTAGAAGACTAAAAACATTAAAACGTTGTTCATATCATTTGTTGTTTATTCTCTTTTTTACTAAGAGTTAGATGTGAAAAACGAATTACGTTGGAATGCTAAATGTAAATGTTTGACGCCACTGCTAGCATCCTGTTAGCTTAGCACAAAGAACAGAGGGGAATCAGATTAGCTGTATAACAATTGCCTCACAACAGTTTGAATTGCTGAAAATATATGCATATATGCTCACTTTAAGAGATTTTACCTGATGTGTGCTGTGAGTGTGGGGTCCTTCAGACAGACTATCTGTAATTGTGTGGAATTAGGAGGTACATGGATGGAGGTCAATTGTCTGAAGGAGTTACGGGACTATGAAAAGTTTGGGAAAATGTTAAAGTTTACATGCTCCTTATTAAGTTTTGTCCCACTCCCTTAACAAAGCATGCTTTTCACTGCATTATAAACTAAACACACCTATACATAGTGTATAGGCTCCAGCATTAGTGACAGAGGAGTTGTCAGTTGTCAGGAGTGGTAGATATTTGCATTCTGCACCAGGAAGAACAAGATTGACTTGTTGCTAATTCAAAGGTCTTAATAAACTACCTACACTTTTGACATTTAAAGGGCCAGTGTGTAACATTTAGAAGGATGTATTGGCAGGAACTGAATATGCTACCCGTGAGAAGTTTATCCTCATAATAATATATTTGTAAATACTTTTTAAGCAAAGGCCTTGTTGCCACAATGTTTCTTCAGCAGTCTGAACCGACAATCCAGCTGAATCCAGAGTGTGCCTTTACCTTAAAACAGAAGCTTACTATTATGGCAAACAAAGAAACGCAACTTCCTTCCTGGGATGTGAGGGCCACCGTAGTTCACTAACTTGCTTCTATAGCACTTATACGCACAATGAAATTGTCCCTTAACCCTTAAGAAGACATTGAAAGAGAGACAAAACAGGAAACGTCATACTCACTGAAGTTGGATTCAGTCCATAGAATAAAATAACATTTAAAACACAGGTAGAAACATAACATACAAAGGTACAGCCAAAGCAATCCATTTTCATAGATAGGCTGTCACGGCCCTTCTGTCTAAGCCTGGATGTTTAGTGAAAGGTTGGTTTAAGCCCCTAGGATGCTGTTTTCTGACTCATACAAGTGACTGTATAAAAGTTACTCAAATACTCAAAGATAAAAACAATAAGATATTAAGTAAAATAACCAGAGAGAAACAAAGTATTAAAGGAAGAAAAAAGAAAAAAAAGAAATAAAGTGTGATAATAAAAAAAAAACTGAGAAAATATAGATGGATAAAATAATATAAGATCGAAATCAGAAGTCATTGGTCTGTACACACTGGAACTTAAAGCTAAGCTGAGAGATGGTAAATGATTTAAACTTGCAAAACTGTAACAATGTCATAATGTGTTTTCAATTTTGATAACAATGCACATGGGCTAGAAAATACTACTATTACCACTACTACTACTACTATTGTTTACATATTCCCACTCAATACATATTGGAGATTGTGTGTTGAAGGTGACAAAACAAACAGAAAACTACAGTCAAATAATATTATTACCCTAAATAGTGTTTTGTGGTACACAGTGGTTACACATAGAGGTTCCACAGACTATTTTATTATCCCTTGAACATAATCGATAATAGTTCATCGTGATACCTTAGAGTCTTGATGATTTTAATTGTGTATAAGCTTTACAGTTTTTTAAAGATAGATATTATTGACTCTCTGACCAAAGTCTTATCCTATTAGAGCACATGCTCAATGTCCACAGTTACCTGGCCCGTTATTGAGTAGACACATTATGGAATACAGCACAGGAAATCATGTCAGACAGATCGAAAATTGCATTACTATACTGCTGATTTTAATGGAAAATCATTTAATTATTAATATAATTAGTAGTAGTATTAATTATTCAAACCCTAAATTATTCTCTCTATAATATTAACCGCTCTTCTACGCTTTTGCAAGTACTCCAATCAATTCATCTTAGTATCCATTGCTTTCAGTAATATATCTTTATGTGACACGTGTTTAATTTCAAATTTGATCCCCGATTTGTTTCTTTATTTAATCTATAAGCTTGCTTTGTGCTGATGCTTGTTTTATATATATTTATATTTGATCTAGTCTGGCTCTTGACTTCTGTGTAGTTTTTGTTTACGGCCCTTGATGCATATTTTACTACATTACTATATATTACTATATGCACCTTTATTGGTACTTTGGACATGCAAATGTAACTTTATATATGTCTCAGGGATGCGTGTCTTTTAACTGTTTTGTGTCTTTCAATATTTAGCGATGCTAAAGGAAATGCTCACTCCTTTGTCAGAATGATAATAAATATGATTGGATTCTTTTTTATTGTAAATGTCGGGGTCAGAGGGTGGTGGGTTCTTATAACTAGTCATTTATCCACACTGTCTCGGCATGACGTATTAGTTGAGCCTTGATGAAAAGGATCAATTTTTAAAAACGACAGCTTCACTCTGATGCACTGACATTCATCAGTCCATTGAACAAGGCAGCAAGTGAAGCTCAAACTGTAACTCCAGAAGAGCTACATAGAAAAAAAAGGTCAAAGTGGATGTGACAAAGTGACAAAAGTTCATTCATTCTCAGTGATGCAGTGTTTTTCAGAAATCTACAGATAGAGAGAAATGTGGTAATAAAGTTGTCAAAACAACTGCAAAACATTTTCATGAAATGGTCTGTTAAATGGCCGTCAATCTTCAGATTTCAGAGCAGATAGTGTGTCAGGTTACAGTAGATTACTATGCAGTGTCAAACATGAAGCCGATGAAAGGTCATGTGGTGATGTAAAAAGTGTAAATGTGTGTGTGTGTCAGACTCAGACTGAGAGTTAGTCATGAGTGTTCATGGGGTTGGGTGAGGCGGTGGTTGGGTTTCGTAGCGGCGTGGGGTGAGCACAGAGGTGCTGAGACGGGCTCTGATTCCCGGTATCATTAACATCAAACCTCCCCTGTGATACCACACGACGGCCCCGTATTGTCCCAAGACCCTGAAACCTGTGCTGAGAATTTTCTCAGCTTTCTGGTGTTAAAGGGACTGTGTGACATTTTTGTCAAGAGAATGGTTTCAAGTACTTTTTTTTGTAAAATGGACAGGATTTACACCATGCATAAGTTAATAATAAAACTAAGTTAGATGTTTTTATACGTTGCACATCCAGATTCAATTTACTTCAATTGAAATCAGATTACACATGCTCATTTTCTTTAAAACAATGTTTTATGAGAAAAGACATCCAACTCAAGAGTACACATATTTCAACATCATATCAAACTATCCAAATGAAATTAAACTCTGTTAAATTAAAGCATTAATGCTATGAGCAGTGTTACAATAAAGTAAAATTGTGTTTGCACTTAAACCTGGGATGTGGACAGTAGTGAAAGAAAAGTCGAGAAGCTTATTGTAAGTAAATATATAAGGAAAATACAAAAAAACATTTGGGAAAAACAATAAGAATATATATATAAAAAAAGTAAAAGGTAAATAAGCACATTTAAAATTGATTATATACTGTACAGTAGGTTTATTCAGCTAATACTCTGCTCTATTATATTATCTGACAACTTTAGCAAAAGCAACTTGTAGTTAAGAATTGTCTCCATGTGATCTAATCTAGGAGAGGTAATATACAATATATAGCAACATAAAATAGCTGTAATAAAGTTGTAAAGTACTGACACATTCCTTATCCGTACTTTTACTGTAAAAATACATCAACCACATTCTGTGAAAATGAACTATTCTTAATCGTAATCAAAAATGTGCATCATGAATAAATGTGTCGCTTTGCCTCAATTAATTGTATTGTTTTTCTGTCATACAAACACTGGCAGCCACTTAAGAGATGAATGATAAAGAAGCAAATTATCATTATTATCATTTAGAAGACATAACCAAACAAAACACCCTCAGTACTTTTTAAAATAAACTGCAGGTAAATAACACATACATTCATTTTTAGGATGTTTATATAGCTCATAGTCAGTAAGAGACTTAGAATAAAACACATTTGACATTTAATGAAAGGGAGTTTACAACAATAGGTAGGTGTATGACCCATTTAGTGGAAGAAAAAAAAATCTTCCTCTAGTTAGATATAAAACTTATCTCAAGATGGTTATAAAATATAGACGTACTTCCTCTCTTACCATCTGTGACACACTTTTTACACACCTGTCTGCACTGAAAATACTCAACGTCTTATTTGATGGCATCCCCCGATAATGAGAACGTGACAAAGACACAGTGCACAGGAGTCAGTACAGAACGTTGTTGTTTTATTCACTTCACATCACAGATTAGAGTTACTTGCAACTATTTTGTTTTCTCAAAATCTTAAAATACTTCAGACCAAGGCATCAAATTGAGCCTTTTTTTCTTTTGCGTCATCCAGTAGAAAGGAAAGTAAAAAAAAAACCCACTGTCATTAAAAACAAAACTAAAATACTGGTAAAAACAAAAAATAAAAAAAAAGCCCACAGAACAAGAATGGAATGTCTTTCTGGACAATAAAAGAAATAACAATAAAAGATCAGAGCTGAACAAAATGTTGAACTGATCAGTGAATATCTGAGGTGGCTGCATCTATTCACAGAAATAAAAAACACTGGCATTCTGCAAATATGACCAAATTTTATGTTCTGCCTGAATAAAGTGAGAAAGTCTGGCCCTGTTTGTTTATTTCTAAGACTGGGAGTCTCAAATTTTTTATGCCTAGTCTGTAGACAACATTCCTAGAGTTTGGCGCCATCTCTAGCCCGTGTAGGGGAACTTCAGGAGGACGGCCTGTCCAGGTCCTAGAGTTAATTTATCCAACTCCACTGTGGAGTCTTCTGTAAACTCGATTGTGGAGTTTAAGCCAGCCGTCAGCCTCACCACGGCCGTCGTTGGCAACTCTACTCCCTCTGCAGAAACAAATATCATGGGGTCAGAAACTTCAGACAACTAAATAAAACATCTTAACTAGATTAAAGAAAAATACTTAAAAATATTATATATACCTGTAGGTGCCAGTGTGAGTTTGAGTGTCTCTGGTGCTTCTCCCCAGTTGACAGCTGTTATAAACCTCTCACTCTGGTCCCACAGGCGGAGGAAAGAGAGGGAGGAGGCTGAAGAGTAGAGAGGGTAGTAGTCGCCATGGAGGAGAGAGCGCTCTTTGCCTCGCAGGTCGCTCAGGGATTTGAACCACTTCATCACGGCAACGTGTTCCTTTCGTGTCACCTGGAAATTCGACAAGCAAGACTTTTTTTATAAAAAACCACTGAAAAACAAATGTGATCTTTTCATGTTTGTGTTTCTGACACCACTATACTATGGGTGCGGGTGTTTTGAAATCAGGCAGGCTCCGCCCATCAAAACTGGAGCAACCTTTAAAAAGGTTTTGGGAGTTTTGAATCCATTCAGAATCTTTGAGGATTAAAGTTAAGATTTTTTTTTGACACCACCTACTGATATTAAAATATGTGTCTGTAATATATTAAAATGTAAACGAATAGAGGACAATGGCTTATGATGATTGTCACCCCGATCAGTGTTCATGTACACATGGGCGTTCTGATCACAACTTCATAAATGTGGCATATTTCAGCTTTTTGATTTTGCTGGTAACGGATAGAAAATGACAGAGCAGGGGCCAAAAGAGGGTCTTAATCTGACACACATCATGTTAAATGACAGTCCAATACAGGCAGAAGTGAAGCTTCTTCTACTACTATTTCTATTATTATTAATCAAAACTCAGGGCATGACTTTTTTTTTATATCCTGTAATTAGGAATTTATAAAATTTGCATTTGTAAACATTGCTGCTGACGTCCATGCAGTTGAACACAATCTTACCTCAGCTGCCGTATCAACCGCTTCTCCTTCAGCTGGCTCCTTCTCAATGTCCCAAACCATTTCAGGATTTTTTTCACCCTATGAATAAACAAGGCAGTTAAGACAAAAGTCACGCTTCCTAATAGCCGAGAGGTTGTTGACAGACTTCCTGCTGCTCTATGGCTGTGTCGATGCTAACCTGTTGGGTCTGAAGGCCGATTTCATCCCCGTAAGTAAAGATGGGAGTTCCGGGCATGGTGAACAACAGGAGCTGGTAGAGACGGATCAGGGACGGAGTCGTTGCCAGTTTAGACAGCTGTTCCAATCTGGCAGCACCGAGACCCCAGCCCAGACTTCTCTGCTGGGAGTGAAGTGTGTCCAAGGCATTAATGCGCTCCACACCTGCACACATTCAGGTGAAATGATCAGCTGCAAACTTATACCAAGTTGACAAATAAGGGACATTTTTCTTTTTTGCTGGATTCAGAATGGAGACAAAGCAAGGAATACAAAAGATGCAAGAAAACAAATCTATGTCCCACGTTATGCTGGATAAAAGGTCCATATACATTTACTTAAATAACTCTCATTGCTGGCTGAATATAAAAAAGGCAACTCTGCGGGTTGCAAAAAGTTTTGATGGAAAAAAAACAAAATTTCCTGAGCATTAATGGCCTCAATAGCTAGTTTCCGATCTTGAATAGAACATCAAATGTGGTAAATTACGCCCCAGGCAGACACCAGTGTGACTGACAGTTCAAATATGGCGCAATAGTACCTGGTAAAAAAAAATGAAAATTAGCATAAAGTAGGTGGAGATGCAACCTAATCGTGCCGAGGCGAGTAGAGCCGGTGGAAATATGCCAATAGTGTCTGGTTGCAGGTTGTGATTTTAAAAACGGAAGTTTTTTTTTTGCAACGTTGACATTTTGTTCAAAATAACAGCTTGAAAATGAAGATGATGGGTGAGGCTTAATAATGAGGACACTTAAAACCAACCTCCATTATTGCTGCTGAGCAGGTCTGACAAGACGAGGTCTACACCAGTGGTGTTGACGAGTCGAGACACCTCCGCAGGTGAGACGCCTGTAGCTACGCCTATCAAGACCCTGGGGAGAGACAATTAGTCTGATTAATGATATATGTACAAAGCAGTGAAGGCAATGGTTTAACAACTGGTTTAAGCGGTTTCAACTGAAAAAGGTTTCACTGCTTTAAAAAAAGCATTACATTTTGAATTAAATCTGCACACTTATCTTATCTCAAAATACGCTCCTGGTAGAAAAGTACATTGTGTAATTTCTCTGATTCTCCACAAGGTGTCACCTTAATGACTGTAAAGTGCTTACAGGCTGCAGTTGCCTCACTTGTTGACCTCCCTGACCTCCACCCACTGCTCCCTGCAGCACTGGAATGCATCTCCTCTTTCTCTCACAAAACACCAAACATTTTCCTGATGCTTTGAAATGTACTTTCCCACAAATTGAGAAGCTTAAAATTAAATATTTACAGAAAACCTTTTTTACCCCATCAGTGGTTAAAAATTAAAGCAAATTTCCTGCAGAAGAATCTTCAGGAAATTAGTTTTCCATTTCCCCAAGTCTACCAAATGGAACACCGTGTTCTGTGGGGGACCCTACACAAGTAAAACAATGGCAGGCATTAGTTACCCCTTCTTGTTGCCCTCAGTGTTGTTGCCCTGGACAACAGCTTGAAGCATCGTCCATTCAGCAGTGTTGGCAGCAACAGTGAAGTCTGAGAACTTGATGCCATCAACACCCAAACCCATCCAATATTCTGCTGCAGCCTGTGGGAGAACATGAGCATTTTAGCTTCAAGAGAAATAAAAAGTAAATAAGGGTCACAGTGTTGTTCGTGTGCGTCTCCTACCACAACTTTCTCCATCAAATTACCAGTGTTGCCACCAATGAACCATGGAGATGTCCCATTGTAGTTTGGAGTAAGGTCAAGAACTATAGACAAGCCTAAACAAAACAAAAAAAAGGAATTATAAATACAAATACAAAGAAAGCATATCCTCTCAGCATTTTATTTCAATATAATAACTGCATGTCATCCATTTAGAAATTTAGCTTGGTCATATTGGTAATATGCAGCCACATCCTACAAAATATGAATCCCAGAGCAGATTCGAGTTCATGCTCTGAGCTTTTTAAACCATGTATGAAGGCCTACCCTTCTTGTGGGCCTTTTCCATCACAGCGACCAGTTCTGTCTCTTTTCCCTGGCTTGGGTTGATGGTTGTAAGTTCCAGGGTGGCGGGGTTATCGCTCTGGACGGTGTGAAGAGGACCAAGAACGAGGCCTTTCACCTTCAGCTGGTTTATAACATCCAACTTTGCCTCAGCTCCTACAGACAAAGAAGGGGAAATAAACAGTTCAGTGTGATGTTTACAGTGGACAGGGGGATGCTTGTGTGTGAAATTGTAGTAGGGTCAAAGGGTGGGAAAAAGAGGGCAACAACAAAGTAAAAAAGAATTATGGAGAGAAAAAGCTACAGGTGAATTTTGCTGCTCTCATGTGAATGGCTCCCTCCACACACTCTGCTGGTAATGTGAAATCTGAGTACAAGAGGGTCCTTCATGTGAAAACATGCAGTCACGTGGGGTTTTAGGAATTCTGCCCAAGGCTTCTTGGAAACCCTAGAACTCTGGTGTAATTCATTTGAGAACAGTACGGTCTGTCTTTACTTCTTTCCTTTTTAGATAACTTATACGGTTAAACATATATTGAACAACTTTTAAGTTACATTTAATGGAAAACTTTTAGAATGTCATCAAAATGTGATCTGTACACCACTTGAAGGACAGTGTTCCTGAACCTTTAACCCTAAACCGAAGTAGAAGAGATATAAAAAAAATAACTCTGAAAAATGTCCTTTAGACTTTGAGTCACAGTGTCAGCCAAGTCAGCAGTTTGGTATCTCGTCAGTTGAGTTAAACCACATGTGGAAATCTAAGACATTGTCATGAGACTTAACCTGCATAACCACATTAGCAAAGTAGTACTTAGTGAATAATCTCTAAATCTTATTTTTGGAAGCAGCATGACACTGTGAACAAAAATAGGACAGGAAAACAGGAGGTATTAAAAAAATCTATAGTGCATTAGAAGCACTGCACAAATAAAATGATTTGAATTAAAAAGTTCTGCGATGATTAATTGATTATTAATCTAATGTTAAATGAATTGCAAACTATTTTGATAAACCAATAATCTGTGCTTCTTAAATTTGACTATTTTCTGGTTTCTTTGCTCTATATAACAAAGACATCATTAATATTGAATTATTTTGGTTTCTGGGCAAAAACAAGACCATTTAAAACCTCATAATTTCAAGGTTTGGGGGAAAAACTCGTCTACAACTTTATTAGTTGCGCCCCTACAATTAAATAGTGTACCTTTCAATCCATCAGAGAAAGCTTCGAGGTCGGGGACCTGGTACAGCGGTCCCTCGTTCCACCAATTCATCTCAGGGATGGGTTTGCAGCGAGGAGCCTGGACAATGATCACGATGGCTCCGGCCAGCATGCCGACCCAGCCCAGCCAGAACAGGATGAGCAGCACCCAACGGGTCCTCACCCATCTACAGAAATGAATTTAACTCATTAGATATGGGATGATATACAGTTTTATCAAGCATCACCTGACTGTGTTGACCTGAGACCATCATTTCAATCATGAAACTACCTTTAGGTAATTCAAGTAATGTTTTATGTAACATTAACAACATAATGAACTTATGAAATGTTGAAATACAGACGACATTGCTTATCGCCCACTGCCTAAAACAAGTCAGGATAATCACTTATTTTAGAGCATTTATAGCATTTCTGTTACTTAGTTGTTCTTACCCAGGAGTACCAGCAACCCTCATCAGCTCCTCCTTGGAGAGCCCGGTGAATGTCACCTCATCATCGGGAATCTTCAGCTTGACACTGCCATTTTTCTCTCCTCCTGGTGTTTGGCCATCTGTCATTGGCTGCTTCTCAGGATCCAGCTCATTGAGCTCCACGTCCTTCATGTCGATCTCCGTTTCCTTACTCATGGTTTAATCTGATGTCTTGATAGTAGGAGAGACAAAGGGAATATTCATATACTGTAAATGTATTACAGACTGCAATAAAAAACAGGAGAAGTCACCCAACAAGCGAGCAACGATTACTTGGACCAAAGAGAGTGCAGAAAGCGACAAACAAAGAGCTCGGGGGGAAAGATGCAACTAAGAATTGTTTAATGATTATGAAATTAAACGTCAACTATTCAGATTATCAATCAGTTTAGGGTTTTTTTTTAATCATGAAAACAGCTTTTTAAGCTTCTTGGATGTGACCATCATTTTGAGGTTTGGGAAACACAGTACTGACATTTATGGATCAAGTGATAACTCAATTAATTGAGAAATGCAGGCAGGTTTATTGATTACATAATAATCTTTATCACAGATGTAGGTTTTACAGCAGATAGTATCTGTAATTCTACAGTACTGTCTCTCTTAACCTTTACCCTACTGTTCTTGTCATTGTTCTTGGTGTTAAATGTCAATTAGGTAGTGCTGTATTACTGCATTTTTAAGTACTACTCCTCCTGGATGCCTCACTTTGTCTGAAAACATAGGTACACTATGCCTCGTATTTAACTCCTGGTTAAAATTCGTTTTAGTTCCCGTGTCACATTACTGCCTCCTTCTATTCTTTCATTTGCTTATTCCTCTCATTGTCGTACTTTTGTAGTCAGACGGTCGTAATATTGTATTTATCTAGGTTTTTATCTCATTTATATCCACCCTACAATTGTCTGATGAAACAACAACAGTTTCTTACAGGGGGAATCAACAGGCGGAAACAATGTAACCACCACAATAAGAGTTGGCTAGCTTTTCCATAAAAACAAACAAACTCATAAACTCGAATATATTTTACACTTGTTGGTCGAATGTGCCAATTAAAATGTTTTCAAAATGAGCTTTGAGGAGGTTTGAAATGTCTGGTGTATCGCTTTCCGTATTTTCGGGGGAAGATGAAACGAAGCCGCCGCCGACAAGTCGTCACGAGCTAAGCCACGAGGCACACAAACGGCATCAGCTCTGTTCCTCCTTCGTATTAGACTTTAAAAACGAGAGGAAAACCTCGACAAAGTTAATGAAATATTACCTGTTATTCAAGATAAACTCCGTCCACGTCCTTGCGTTTTTCCGCGTCGCTGACGTATTTATTGCTCTGTTAATCTGATTACACATGAGGTTCGCATTGTATTTGTACTTGCCTGTTTCTCCGCCTACCATGGGCGGAGACAACCCCGAAACCCACCCCACCCTTCTGCGTTTATCTATAGGAAAGCTGAACAAACAAGTCAACTGGGGCTGCAGCTCACCGTTATTTTCATTAAAGATTATCCTGATGATTACTTTCTCGATTAATCGACAAGATGTTTGGTCTATAAAAAACCTGCAAATGATGAGGTTTGACCACACAAACCAAAATGAATCACTTTTAACAATTTCTTTATTATATAGAGCAAAGAAGATATTCACATTTAAGAAGTGGAAAAATCAGAAAACACTGAAACCAACTGGTTGCTTATCAAAATAGTTGACGATTAATTTAGTAATCTATAACTAATCAATTAATTGTGGTAGCCATAAAGCAAACAAATACAACATCTTAAATAGAACCACTATATCCCTCATTTTAAACTCATAATACCTTAATATCACATGATTTTCTCCACCACTTAATGTTGAAGGTATCATATGTTCTGTACATTGTCATGTTTATGTCTGCCTTCACACAGTTGCAGCCTTTGTACCTATACCTATTTTCTGACATCTGTTTATTGATTTTCAAGTGAAAGAAAGGGTTCCAGTGTGAAACTGAGGTTAAATCATTTTCATTTGACCACTATGTTTTTACAGTAGCCCGTAATGGACAAAACTAAACATCTGTTGAGTTTTGATGCTACATACATGCTACATACATTGTCCAACACACTTGAAAGGAAAAGATGAGGTGAGGGATGTTCAGCTGCAACATGAAACATCACCAGTGGTAAATTTGACACTGTACCTTTAATTAGTTTGTCAAAACTAATCGATTCATTGTGGTGCAGCTCTGGTGGATATGATACCTACAATATACATGTACAGTATATACATATATTGGTTTTATTGGCTGCCCACCTTGTCCACGTCTCTTTTAAGAAGTGGTGCTTCATCTTAATGTGATTTTCCTTAAAAAAGTTAAATAAAAAAAGTAGTATCTTAAAGACCTCACTCTCCAGGTGAGGCCTGTAATCATTTGATTAATAAGGAGTGGCTCATTGTTCTTCACTCCACTCATTTAACCACCACTTCACACACACAGTCTGGTTTCCATCACTTCAGGGGGCATTACATTGACTTACATTAACTTTCTGTAGACGTACTCTAACCTTAACCATGACTACTACTAGCCCAACCTCAACCTCATGTCATCCTGAACATACAACATGTCTTCACCTTCATTTATGTTATGCAGACTTGATTTTTGTCCCCACAATGGGACAGTGTAACAGATTAAGGCCGACAACACACACACACACACACAGACCACAAATTCATCAAACCTTTACTGATCAGTCTTTTCACTGTGATTTGATGAATGTGTCAACAAATCAAACAAAGACACATTGCTCTCTTGGCTGTAATGAAGGCATTTCATTTATTTCAGTATCTTGGCAGCAACAGCACTGATTGACTCAGCCATTACAGGTCATAATTGATTCATCTCTCAGTTATTTTCTTGATTAATCCATAAGTTGTTTGGTCTATAAAATGTCAGAAAATGTAGATCAGTGTTTCCCAAACTACGAAATGATACTTTTTTCAAAATGTAATAATTTCTCATATGAAGTAAAGAAAGCTGAAAATATTCACATTTAAGAGAATGAAAAATCAGAAAACTTGTGTCATGCATATTCATTTTGATTACAACAGGTTATATAATTGTTGTTAATGATTAATTACATTTGTAACATTTAAAACACATAAATCTGAACTAAAAAAGTGTGGAAAAATATGTAAATTTGTTTGGGGACCCAAAAGAAATCCTGTGCGTCCTGACCCGGAGTTTGGGAACCACCGCTCTAAAGCTCATCCTCAGCTGTTGTTGACCTTTATTGGGTTACACTTACAGCAGAGTTCTAGGAAAAGGATCCACCAAATCTTACCATCATGTTCTCAATCTACTTACATATTAAGACACAGCAGTTTGTGTAGATGACAACACGATTTTGTGCAGGCCACACGTGTCTCACTTTATATTATTGTTAATTATGGCAAAGGAAATAATGAGTTAGATACTGTTGTTTGATTATCTGAGTGGAGGACAGTGTATATTTTGGTCCTGTGTGTAAATGAGTCTGTTTTTCCCTCAAAGACTGATTTGATCTCATTTATCACAGTCATTAATGAAAGAAGACAGAATCAGAGGCTTTTGATGAACAGCTATTATCACTCTTTTACATTTGAATACCATTCCCTCTATACTGAACACTTCTCTGTAATCGTTAAAGGAAAAGCCAACATCCTGACACTGCTAATGATCATCCACTTTGTCCTGCATCTTTGTCCACTTTACTTTTATGTAACAGTTAAACCTTCATCTTTTCTATTATTCTTTAAGTGATCTACGATACGTGAGTTAAGTTTGATTAATTCGTTCTCTTAACATTTTTACCATTTCTATTATTGTCTATGATATCTGTTGTATTACTGGCTGGTTGTATGATGTGCTGTTGAAGGTTTTTCTTCAAGAAAACTGTTCTTTTTCTTAATCACTGACAATGAACAATAATAATAAAAAACACCTTTGAAGTGTCATGCACCACATGGACTTACTGGAAAGTCATAATTAAAGGGAAATGCCCAACAGATATTCATTTCAAACATATAGAAAAGACCTGCACGAGGAAAGCAATTGGGCTTATAACCAGACAGTCGCTGGTTGAAATCCCAGGATGGTATCCAACCCCCAGTGCTCCTTGTGTGCGCTCACTACTAGTATGTAAAAAGGATAGTTTAAATACAGAGGTCAAAGTCATTGTCACTAATTGGTGTGTGCAAAACTAACAACATTCTCAGTCCTGTTACCTTTGCTTTAAGTCGAGTGGATTTGCCACGATAAACACTTTTTGGAACTTGGTTAAAATGAAATGTTGTTTCTTGATTAAATGTATCCGATGACTAACAAACAGCCCTGTTTGCAGAACCACTGTAAAGCAGCACATTGACGCAGCTCAACGTACTATTTATATTTCTCTGTTGGACAAAGTCAAACACACACCATCTGCTTCGATGTTTATCTGAGCCGGCTCATGTCAGGCTGTAAGTCGGCACAAGAATGCACAAGAATGCAAGGAAATATCAAGGCATAATCCTTTCTTTTCATTTCCCTTTATAGAGTTCTAAAAACTGAGGTAAAATGTTTCAAGATTTGGGATGAAAAACAGGATTTAGTACAGGAAACAGAGTAAAGGGGGAGTGGCCAAGAGAGAGGGAGGTACCAAAAAAAAGCAGGGGAAAGGGCAGACAGAAAGAGAGAGGGAGTGGGGGACGGTAAACATGTTTATGAGTTGAGACATGAAAAAAAAAGTAACTAAGCACTGGTATAGATGGAAATACATTACGGTGCCTGAAGCTAAAGTAAATGTTGTGGTATTTTCTAATACTGACTCAGCAAACTGTCTTAGTGCAGGGACCTCCATGGCAGCAGAAGTGGAAACATGACACCACTGCAATACACTGTTGCCTCACAGCAAACCACTGGAGGTACCTGTGATCATTATTATTACAAAAGTATGAAAGAGTTGTGTGATCATACAAAGATGATTTCAATTTCTTTAAAAGAGGATCATTTCAAGCTTTTTCACAGACAAAATGTCTCTGAAATGGAGTTAGACACTCTCTCATTCTCTCATTTGCAGCTTTGCACTCATAATACATTCACTAGAAAATCACCCTAACCTTAACTATCACAACTAAACCTAATGTTAACCCTAAACCCAGTCTAAAAGCACAAAACGCCCCTTTAAAGTTGTGAGGACCAGACAAAATGTCCTATGGTAAGTTGTTGTTTTGTCCTCACAAAGATACACATACAAAAATACACACAGAGTGAGTGAGCCTCATGATAAATCCCCAGCTGATCCCTCTGACAGAGTTTATTTTGCAAGACAGCAGGAGCATGAGAAAAAAAAAAGTTGCCTAGACCAGTTCAGACCGGTTTTTTTTACGCTGAGGCCTTTTGTTCCTTCATGTCATTGTTTCAGTGTAGTGTTCTCACACTCATTCAGACCGACCCAGTTCTGGGAAATGTGACTTTCATTTCATTAAAAAAAAACGTCACACGACAACATTTATTCAAAGAGATGAAAGTGGAAATATTGCAGTAAAATCCAGTGGGACTTTATGGACATATTATGTCAGCTTTATGATCTCTTCCACTGTTTTATCACAGGTATATTGCAGGTGTAGATTAACCCTCTGGGCCTTATCTATAGTAACACACGTGTGCTGCCTGTACATTACATACCTTTTCCTGTGATATACAGTGTGTCCTCACATGCTTTTGTCTCTTCCTCCTCCCTCTTTTCTCTGTAGCTCAGAATGTGTGGCCGGCTGTTTTCCTCACAGACAAAGGAAGGACTGTTCACAGTAGACAAACTTCCACTCTTCACTGGCATGAGTGGAGCAAATATGCACAAAATAAACACACAGACTATAGTTTGTCACATCAGTAAAGATGCACATCCGAGAAATAGGAGAATTAAAATTAAAGTGTATTTAAAACGAGCTCACCTCCAAAATTAGAACGAACACACAGTCAACAGTGATTAACTGTGTGTACCACCAGGGTTCCTTACCACCAGATCAGAAATGCTGTTCCACTGTATATACCAAGGTATGTGATCAGTGGAGTGGAGCTGAGGAAGTTTGACCAGAGGGCGTAGAAAATGAATAAAAAAAATTATATTGAATGAAATAATAATAGTTCAAGTCACTTTATCTCTCGCTTCATCTTAATCTAATTTCACTTCACCAGTGTCTGAAGATGAGCAAAGGATCTTATTGTGCATCTTACATAAAATAATATGCAATATAGAAAAAAAATAAATGAAATATAAATAAACTACGATCAAGAAAACAACAGAGAAATTTTAATATGAGGTCACAAAAACAAGAAACACAATAACGACATGGTAATGGGAAGTAATAGGATGGAGTAATTACAATGGAAAATGTGTAGTTACATAATATAATCAATCAATTCATTCATTCATTTATTAATCTTCTACCACTTTACCTTTCACATCAGGGTCACAGTAATTGTCTATTTTGTGGACAAAACAAGATATTTGAGAAAATGAACCCTAACCCAAAACAACGACTTATATAGGTGTAATCATTAACGTATTCATGTAATTATAACTATATTAAAATTAGCAATATATTCTTATCTAATATATAACACAGATGTATGGGTGTAGTTATTTATTTATTTATTTGTGTATTGCTGCTGTTATTATTATTATTATTATTATTATAAATAATAGTCATTATTATCATTATATTTAATTTATATGTTGTTCTCTTTTCCCCATATTTGTTGACTATATAGGTTTGGGTGGAGGGGTGAGTACACATTCTTTTATTTGTTTATTCTTTTATTCATTTCTATACAAAACAAAACAATGAATATGTGGGTTTAAAAAATTTAATTTCATATCAAATGAAACTACATTTTTGAAGTTTTATCATAAAGTTTGAATAAATTAGTAGTGATCTATATCAGGTCAGTTTTATTGCCAAGCTCCATTTGGATAAAAACAGCAACAACAAAATAAGAATTATCAAACATAAAGGAACATACATGACAGCTACAAGGTTGGACAGCATAATATCCTGTATGTTACACTGAAGCGCTGTCCTTGTTCCCTCCCCTCAGCCATTTTCTCACCTCCTCCTGTCACCAGGACACAATGGTTGTGTAAGCATGCCCCTCTCTGTGAGGAGAATTTTAAAAAAGTTCCATTCACACACACACACACACACATACCCACATATTCATTGTTTTGTTATCACTCACATTTCTCCTTCAGGAGTGACGCTGCAGAAGCACATCAGAGACGACATCACACTGAATACATCCTCAGTCTGCACCCTCGCATTGCCACCTATATACATTATTTACTCAGATATATCCTATAATCAGGGGTGTCAAACTAAGTTTGTAAAACAGCAAATTTGAAAACTTATGGATAACAATAATAAATATATTTTAGCATTAAAAATATAATTTTGGTGTACAGAAATATAGAAAAAAAAAACTACCTATGCCGTTAATTTAGGGCAGCTGTGCCTTTGAGTGGTGGTCTAATAAATGTGTTAAAAGAGAGGGAGCTAAATACAAGCTACAGTCACAAATGAAGGAGTAGGAAAGACTTCCGCCTCTGTGTTTTCATAAAAAGTGATTTGTTCAGCCATTCCAAACTCCATAGAGAAAATTAGTGTTTTTAGCACACAGCGACACAGGAGCTGCTGGTCTACTGCTGCCTGGTTTCGGGTCAGTGTGTGTCACTAAGCTAAATCCAAAGAATGGATTTCAAACCCTTGCTCAAGGACACATCAGCTAGACTAGTGGTGCCGAGAATCTAACCCTCAACCTTCAAGTTAAAAGACGACTCGCTCTACCAGTGAGCTACAGTCATAAATGAAGGAGTAGGAAAGACAAAACATATAATCTCACGGGCTGAATAAATTGTATGGTGGACTGGATGTTTGACATGGGTCCTGGATGCTTCTGTGAATTTAAGCATCATTACTGCTGCACAACCTGTTCACAACCTTATTTACTGCTGCCGGGACCCGACATGGAGAACAGGTTATCTCAAATCAAATATTTACCTCATTTGTGGCTGCTGACATTTTCCCTTCCATTAGCATTAGCCATTAGCAGATCCTGACCTTTTAGTTACACTCTGTTGGATATAAAGTCACAGAGGAGACACTGAGGAGTTGTGCAACCTTGAGACTAGTGTTTCCGAGTAATGTGGCTTGAAGCATTGTCACACGCAGCCGTATGATTATTTATGCACAATTGGAATTTCCTCAGCATAGCACTCATGTCTCTCTTTGATGTATTGTCTCAAACCGGGTATTGTCTCGGACTTATTATTATTATTATGGTTATGTCTTGTTTGACTCAGAGCCACGGTTGTGTGAGTTTATTTATTTCTAAGAAATGTGAATACGGATTTATTTTGGTTAGCTTACAAAGGTATAATTAAAAATAAAATTCTAAATAAAACTGTATATGACCTACAACTACTACAGCATATACAGCATACGCATACTGTATATGGATAAAATGACACAACCTTTGCCGCCACCTGGAGTATTCAAACATCCACTACATTTATAAATGTATCAGAACAGTCCAACTAATATTTCAAATCTTTTTCAGATTTTTATACTTTTTGAAATATTTATATTATTGGCACAGTTCCCCCTGCGACCCTTATGTGAAGGGTAAAGTGGTAGAAGATGGATGGATTGTCCGGCAACGTTTTCCCAAATGGCAGATTAACACACACTAAACACAGCACTAAATGTAACAGAATGAGTAGTTATTATGATAATAATGTTATTATGTGTGTGATATTATTATAATATTATTATTATTATTATTATTATTATAAGTGGTAGTGGTATAGTACTAGTAGCAGTAACAGAAGTACCAGTATTTTTTTCCTGCCCAATTTCTTGATCTATATTCCAGGCCAGTAGATGGCACTAAAGTGCTTTTGAACTGGTTGTCCTCATAGATATATAAAGAGTAGATGTCTCGTCCGCGCTGCTGGCTAATGGATTCGAACGTCCGCACAGGGCGGCCATCTTGCCACAGTCACCCATAACATGTGTTGTAGTGGTACATGGACTTTTTAAATAACCATAACTTGCTCAATTCTCTACCGATTTTCAAACGGTTTGGTTTGTTATAAACGTCAGAGATGTAGTTATTATGACACTTGAGAGCATTTATGAATACTTATAACCATGGGCTTCAAATAACATTAAACAGAACAGAAAGGTGCAACGAATATACACACACACACAATATTTATGTTAAATCAATATATGGGCTACTAAAACTCAGGATACCGAATGGCATGAAATATATGTATACACTTATAATAGGAATATTTCTAATATAATACAATAATTAGTATAATATAATATTAGTAATATTCCTATTAAAATCATTTGAATTATTACATGTTTAAATTAACAAGTAATAATTAATTACTAATAATAAGAGAGAGAGAGAGTCAGTTACAGACTTTTCACAGGAGGCAGATTTAATCCTCCTGTTTCCCCCAAGATACTTCGCTCCCTCATCATCCTCCTCTTCCTCAGAAGAGCCTGCATGTTGTTCTTGACCCTCTTTTCTCTCCTCAAGGCATTACTCTTTTCCACGCTGCAGTTTCCTCACTCTCACTGAGGCTTCTTCAAGTTTGGGCTTCATAGCCTTAGGGCAAGCAGGCAATGCATACAGTAAGTGGTCAGTGGTCTGCCGCTTGCAGCTCAAACTCCTCTTTCCAGTGGTTTCCTGTTTTGGCAAAATATACAAATATATAAATAATAGTAATACGGAAATTAATAACTTACTTTTGAACAATTCAATCTTCACTTTTCAATTCTGTGAGCCTGAATACATTTTTAGGTGCTCCAATTCTACCACAGAAAACACAACAGCATACTTTTAAGAAATTGTATAGGCTTGTCAATTATAAGGCAAAAATATGTTTTGTGGCTGGACAAATATGTAAGGGTTGCCTACCCCTGGATGTAGTTTCAATGTTCACACATGTTTATTCATTCCAGTGTATGAGTGACAGAGAAAGAGAGATAACCAGTGGTTTTCAAACTTTTCACACACCTCAAATAATGTTGGGCTCTTAGACTAACACCATCAAAGACCTTTCTGGGTACCACCAACATAAAGGATTTAATATTACAAGCCATATGATGCTCTCATTAGTTTGGACCTTTCCACATAAAAATACGCACAACATTAGGCATCAAGTCCATAGGCAGGTTGTCTTCCACTCTTCTAGAATTGGTTGTGCTTATTGTTGCTACCAACTAAAATAAACATAAGTAAAGAAGTTTTGGGTGTCTAACATGTGCCGTAATAAACAACACATTATGTAACTTGCAGAAACAAAAACTATCGTGTGACATTTAATCACATATTTCTATTGATATATAAATCTTATACAAAGTAAAATTATTGTTGGTTAATGATACACATACCTTTTGAAGATGAGCTGGAAAATTGAAAATGCTTGGCACAACACCATCTTTAAGCCGAACAGTTTGCCCCGTACTGTCAAAGTCCTCACTCCTGAAGTGCAGTGTCCTGTCAGAGGCAGCAAAACTGTCCCTTCTTAGGGCAAGTTCCCACTTCCTCCTCCTCTCTCTGGTTTTGGGAAACCTTAAAAAAGTGAGAAATGTACCCAGATATATAAATTATTGTCAACATTTTCAATCCGTATTTCCTTTAACATTAAGGGTAAGGACACAAATACACACCTACAGTATCATATTTATGGGGTAATTGTATATATGTATGTATGCATGCATGTACGTAATTTAAGATTAAGATAACCACACTAAAACAGAAACATTCAGTGATTGTGTCAACAAACATATTCTAAAAAGCCTTGTGTCAACAACAATCTTGCAATACTATTATGTCATAGCCCCGCTGTACCTCTGTAACGAAACCTGTATTGTACATACTTCCACTAAGTAACTAACGATTATCCTAAATATAAATCATAATATTGCAATATCCTACAGGAGAAAGGTGATCCCACGGGTTATAGTTTCGAGACAACGGCGATTAGAGCATCTGTAGGCTGCACAAACGTCTGGTATCTTTACTGGTCAAAGTGAGCAATTTCCTGTAGAAATCATAATATAAGATGATTTTAACAAACCATCCTGATTGGAAACCATGTGCAACTTAAGTTCGTTATTGTGGTTAGTAAAACTTAGCTATATAATGGAAAATATCAACCTTGATAACTTGCGCAAGTACGCTAGATAATGTAGCCTAACCGTGATGCACAACTAAGCTGCACGATTAAGTTGTTTTCCGAAGATAAAAGCTGCAATTTCAACATGTTAAAGCATCCATAATTATAATAACGTTAATAACGTTTGTAAGAAACCAAATCGTTTGTAAATCCGTCAAGACTTCAGCGAGATAAGAGTATTTGCGTTTGTGCAGATCCACAGATAAATTGCCTGTGACAAGATGGCCGCCAGTGCGGACTTTCGACATCTACCCTTTATATATCTATGGTTGTCCTCCCGACAAAGTGACGTACCTTCTCTGACGTAATTACGCACGGGTAGACGTCACGAACCAGGAACTGGAGTACAGAGGATTGACTGAGGAATCACAACAGAGGCGCTGCTGTAACAGCTTTAGCCCGTGTCACTGTTTGTGTGTGTGTGTGTGTGTTGTTAGTGACACGGAACATGTCGAGAAAAGCCAAAGACGAATATTATCGCTTCTTTACCGTTAGCGACCCACGCACACATGAGAAGGGACACACGGAGTACAAAGTGACAGCACGGGTTGGTTTATGCTTATCTCTAACGCTCTCTAGCTAGAATGTTGTTGTTGTTTTCCCTAATGGATATATGTGTAAACGTGTGTTGTCATACTCCTTGGTCAGGTGCATTTGCTTTGTTCTTCAATTACACCCCGGCAAATTGTTCACACCAGTATATCGACGGGAGTTATATTTAGCTCATGCTCACACAGTGACTCTTTTCTTCGAGGCAGTGAGGCACAACGAGCATTCGAGTGAAACATAGAGAACTTGTGATTCAGTTTATCAGTTCCAGCACCCCCGTGACCACACTGATAGACCATGGCTCTCTCTCTCTCTCTCTCTCTCTCTCACACTCACACACACACACACACACACACACACACACACACACATGACTTGAGGGGACATTGCATTGACTTACATTCATTTCCTGGAGACTTACTCTAACCTTAACCACAATTACTACTGGCCTAATCCTATCCTGACCCTAACCGTACCCTAACCTCAACCTAACCTTAAAACATATCTTCACCTTAAAATGTTGTCATTTACGTTGTGGGGACTTGATTTTTGTCCCCACAAGGAAGACAAGTCCCCGTAATGTGACTGTGTAAACAGTTTTAGGTCCCCCACAACATTAGTAATACACACACACACACACACATCTAAGACAAACTTATACTCCCTTCCCTGATGTCTGCAAGCAAATTAACCCATGACTTGGAAACATGTGATCTGAAACTGATACTTTTACTTTCTGAAAGTCCAGTGCATAAGATTTTTTTATTTTAATTTGGCCAACATGAAATATAAAATAATTATAGTGATGTTTTTTTAATTGTACGATCACTATAAATGATGGTTTTCACTACCACAGAATAAGCCCTTGATATTTACCCCTGGAGCACGTCTTTTGAGTTTTGATGCTAAATTTTGGCCCTAATAGTTTCTCATTCATGCTTGGAAGGTAAGGTTTAAAGTGAGAGATATTCAGCTGCGACATGCAACATCCTGGATCCTACACATCTTTTAAGTAGCAAAGACAATGAGGGTACTGCATTTCCACATACAGTATGTGAATGTACTATATAGAAGATATTGACTATGATGTTTAAATAAATAAGTAATAAGTAAAATAAATAAATAATAGATAAATATGTTTTTTTTGTTTTTTTTTGTTTTATGTTGTAGTTTATCAAATGAATCCATACATTTTACCATAAGAGCATATCAGTTTTAAATATCAGTTATTGCTCACATTATGTTGTAAATAACTGTATTGATATCAGCCATAAAATACGAATATTGGTTGACCACTGCTTAAGTATATGGTGTTATTGTCTTTCTGCTAAAATAGACCCAGGCATAAAGTAGCATATGGAGACACTGGGAAAAAAAAGAAATGTGTTATTTCCATTTCAACAACATGGTTTACTGAAGAAGAGTAGAATGTTAGGCTACCGTATTGGGAGATTATGAATTAAAACATAAATCAAACCAATTATCTACCTTTATGATAAGGTCAGGGCAAAACAAACAAAATTTATTGCATTATGGATCATACTATGTCAAAAAATGTTTATTGTTTTCTCCCAAACGCCAAGGGCACCAAAAACCCAAATAATTCAGTTTTAATGATTTATTTGTTATATGTAGCAAAGAAACCAGAACATGTTCATCTAAGAACCAGAACACGTGTTGTAACACAATTATCAAAATAGTTGATGATTAATTTAGTACCTGATTAATAAGCCCTAGTGAAAATAGTGAGAAATGTTATATTACATACAAATAAGAATTTGAACATTGGAACAAACATTGTTCTAGACTCGTTGCCCTGTCACTTGTCTGCCCTGTTAATCTATTTGATATGTTGTTTGTTTGATTTGTTGTGTGGCTTGATATTAAGGTGCCTGCAGAGTTAAAAATACAACAGTCAAACGATACAATTTGGGAATGGAATCATGTTTCCTGTCTCTTCTCTGGGTCATAGTTTGTGTCCAAGCGTCATCCAGAGGATGTGAAGGAGGTGGTTGTGTGGAGGAGGTTTTCAGAGCTGAAGAAGCTTCACGGGGAGTTGGCCTATACACACAGGAACCTGTTTAGACGACAGGAGGAGTTTCCTCCTTTCCCCCGTGCACACGTTTTTGGTAAAAATGCTTTTTTTTCTAATAAACTGCACATATACACCTAAGTAAGTGTGCCTACATGTGCTATGTTAAAGAACAGTGAACCATAATGCACTACATCATGTTACTTCCTCTTTTAATATTCCATGCAAATGTTTGTTGTTTTTTTATTATGTGACTGTCCTGTTGGGTTTCTTTCAGTTGTTCCTCTTTTAAGCATTTTGTAATTATTCTTGTGACATGTCCTCTTGGCCTTTTGACATATTTTTTCAGTGGTTGCTGATACAGAACTGACAGACAGCAGCACAGCTGTGCCACATTAGTCATTGGTTACAGTACGTTTCTAAGACAACATTTTGTTATCTTGCTACAAAGCTGCAGCCTTGAATATGAGCAAACCTTTGAACAAACACTAAACACCAGTCTTTCTTGCTGATGATGTATTAGAGATTGTTCTACTGAAATGCCCTGAGGGCAGAGTAGAGCCTCGAATTTTACCACAAGCATCATCTGACTTGTTACTTATAGTATGTGGTTTGGTATACTTCTGCTTTAGGAAGGTTTGATGAGGCTGTGATAGAAGAAAGAAGAGAGGCGGCAGAGGCCATGCTTTTGTTCACTACCAGGATCCCTGCACTCTACAATAGCCCCCAACTGAAGGACTTCTTCAGGGTGAGATCCATTCACACACACCCACAACACTCCATACTCCATCAACTTCAGATTTTCAATTACAAACCCCTGGTCTGGGGCTGCTTCTTAGTATAAGACCTTAGGAGACAATTACGTAATAGTTACCCGCATTCACTTCCTGATTTGTTCTTCTCAGCCATTCTTTTATTCCCGAAAAGGCGCTCCATGATCTTGGCAACGTTTCAGGAACATAAAATCCCTCAAAAACAACTCTAAATGCTGTAATACATATGCCAGGCCTGTACATGCACACGCACTTAAATGCAATCACAGAATGAAGAAAGCCAAGGTGAATATGGAAAGAAAATAAAAGTTATCATAAAGCGAAAGCAGACTAAAAGATAAGCGAAAGCAAGTGCAAGAAAGAGAAATAGGATTATGACATCATCGTTTTCCCAAAGTAGGGTAGTAGTTATATACACAAACACACAAGCGTGGCTTCTTGAGATTGTCCGACTCTTGGACCAGTTTTCAAAAGAATGAATGTGGATAAAATGCAGGTACCATAAAAAACTTAAGCAGATTCACAAGACTAATTTTCCTTGTTGTGGATCTAATGACTTTTAACCATTATTGTTTCTCATTAGTGATGTTCTCTGAAAGTAACAACTGCAGAGCTTCCTGTCCTCCTGTCCTCAAACTGAGCTAAAACGATCATCTCGATACAGGTTGTTTTTAAATGAAAACATAGTAATGTGGATGGAGACACAAAGTGAAAGTACAAAGTAGCAGTCACGGTTATTTGAACACAAAATGGAAGTGCAAGCTGGAATGTTAATGTGCCATTTGCTTTGTCTTACTGCTTTTCACATACCTCCCCGGTTCTGTCCTTTCTCTCAGGGTGGTGAGGTCACAAGACCTCTGGATCTAAGTAACACCCTGTCCTCTACTGGGCCCCTGCCTCCACCTCTCATCCCTCTCCCCAAGCGGAGGGCGTCAGACTGTGAGCCTGCAGAAGAGGAGGAAGGAAAGGAGGCTCCCACCTTACCTCAGGATCTAGGCACCAACCTGGGCTTAGAAGTGGGAGAACCCGAGGTGGCGGCTGAGGCTTACAGTGAGGTGGGAGGTTCGCCGAGAGAAGAAGAAGAAGAAGAAGAAGAAGAAGAAGAAGAAAGAGAGGAGCACAGCGATGTAGAGTTGGATGACAGAGGTACATGGGAAACAAAAATGTTAATGAAGGTCTCTATTCTCTTTGTTGTATAATTGTTCTTTTGTTTCCACTTCCAGTCCCATCTCCTGGTCCATCTCCAGCCAGAAACCACAAATCACAAGAATTACAGGAGGAGTTTGATTTACTCTTTGACTCTGTGGCAGAGGAGCAGGTCCCATCCCCAAAGGACAAAGATCCTCCCCCTCTCACTGATAATGACATGGCTGTTTTTGATCCCTGCTATAAACAAGGTGAAAATAAATGTGAATTGTTAGTTCTTATCTGAAGTTCCTGTGAAGATTCAGTTATACATGTTTAAGTTTTGACTACTCTGCACAAAAACCATTGCATTCATACTGTCATTAAAGGTGTTTACCTTTTACCACTCATCAGTGTGTCTAAACCTGATGCTTTAAGGCCAGTGTTGTTAAATGTGATGTTGAACAGCTGAGCAGTAAAGGCTCCAAGTTAGACCATAAACAAATTCCAAACCAAAACGCTGAAAGCTCAGCTGAATCTCACAGCTGCCATGAGCATTTTTCAAGCTAATAATAAATGTAATTTGAGAAATATAAAGTTAAAAGACATGGCATCGTAGAGCCTAGCACTGTTGCTTTATGGTGTCGTAGTGGCTTGCACTTTTGCTTACAGCAAGTAGATCCAGTCGAGCCTGTATCCTGTCTTTCATCCTGTGACTGAAGTAAAGTTTGGAAGGTGTTTAAGTGATGCTGTGGTTTACAGATGATGAATGACAATTACACAAAGAATCAGTGAAGCCTCTTGAAAAATGATTCCACTGCTTTACTTCCTTCCTTATAGATACCATGCGGTACAGAGATAAGATAGAATTCATACAGTAGATGCAACGATATATGTACTTTATTAATCCCAAACTTAAACAGTTCTCTCTTCTTCCTCTGTCTTGTGTTTCAGATAGATCCAGTTCCTCCAGTGACCTCTCAGAATTGGTCTCTCTGCCCCCAACCTGTCTAGAGGGAGGGGACATGGGATATCTGAACCAAGCAGCCACTGAGCTAATAACTGCCATGGAGAGCGAGAAGGAGGGAGAATTTAGCTCTGCTATTCGTGGATACCGGGCAGCGGTGGATATACTGATCACCGGAGTACAAGGTGGGGAAGGGGGGGGGGGGGGGGGGGGTTACATTATTCAGTCCAACAATACTAAAGTATTCAAACTCCTGACACTAATGTCAACAAATAATTAATAATTAAGATGTTCTACTCGCCTACAACTATTTTAAGCAACATTTAACACTTACTGATTTGGCTCTGGCACATCTATTTCTGCCTGAATTATCCAACAGCATTGTTTTGATATCGGCAGACCAAAGAATGTGTCTTTGAGTTCAAGGCATTTTGAGCCATAATATTTACTCTGTGCTGTGATGAGCATATGCTACACTGAAGTAAAGAGAGCACCAAAGCATGTGTGACATGTCACTATGTGACCTCATCAACATTGCGCCGCAAATCTGCCGTGTCACAAATGGTTCACTGATTAAGTCAGTCTGCTCTTTACTCATTTTTAACTGTACTGAAATAGTAGCAGACTGTGGTAGTGTGGCCAGAGCGGACTAAGACGCTGGATTAAGGCCCTCTTTGGGGGCGTGGGCTCGAATCCCACTGCTTCCATGAGCATTTTTCAAGCTTATAAGAAATGTCATTTGAAAAACATAACGTTAATAAGGGGCCACATGGCATTTAGGTGCTAGCACTGTTGCTTCACAGCGTCATTGTCTAGTGTTTAATTGGCTAACGATGGACATCTAGCAACTCTTTCTTCCCTGCTCGGTTTGAGGCTGTTTGTCCTAACAAGAAGTCAAGCTTATGAGAATAAAGAAACACCGGTCACAAGGGAGTTACGTTTTACTTTCGCCTAATCAGCTGACTATCAAGGGTGGAAGGGAAGTTAATCAGGAAGATGAAGCTGTCAGGATACTGCAATAATGTCCTCTCCACCTGTTTACAAACTTATAAAACGATATAAAGATCAAATATATTGTTTTTGTCTGTTTTGCGAAATGTTTTTTCTTATTTTATTCCCGTTGTTGCCCAAAATTGACAAATTTCTGTCGACCAATAAGAGTTATATATATTATATAAGTGCTATATATCGATATTATTATAGCTACATTTTGGATCATTATATTGTGATAGCACATCTGTGATGACTTACCTGGTTTTAAAGGCTGTTGCATTGATAATCACATTAAATACACTTTATTCATTAAAAAATGCATGAAATCGACAAGATTATATTTTTAATAAAAAGTTAAGAACACTAATTATTTGTGTTGTAGCAGAATTTGACCATATTTATGGTCAAATTCATTGTTTCTAACACAAGTAAATATCTGTCACTTAACATTAACTCATTGGCTGCTATAGACGTCAATTCGGCTACTGCTCTGAAAATGGCTGGCGGCCAATGAGTTAAAAAGCCAAAGAACTAAAGCAGGTATTATCTGAAATGAAAGGTCATGTAATACAGATCATAAACAGTAGATATTTTATTTTAGAGTGTATGTGTAACAGTGTGTTGTCACTCTTCTTTGAGAAGCAAACTTCGCAAAAGAAACATTTTCATGAGTCCAGAGAACAAAAGTGTGTGCAGCTTTATATACCCATATATATCATATACTGTATAGCCTAAAATTGTCCAGATATTATTTATAAGCCATATCACCCAGCCTTATGGATATTTTAGGTCATTTTGGTTGCCTTTAAAATGTTTCAATCAAAACACAAATGATTGCAGATTGTACCAACTGTAACGCTTGGTAGAAATGGGTATTAATTTGATGTGAAGTCAGTAATAAACAGTATTCTTAGGGACCTTGCTATCATGACTGGATGGTAATAATGAAAAGAAATCCTCCTTTTTCTCTGTGTGTGTGTGTGTGTCTGTGTTCAGGAGAGCCAGATCCAGTGCGCAGGGAGTCCGTGATGAGAAGGACCGCCCAGTATCTGAAACACGCTGAGATGCTGGTGGACAGACATTCCTCACCCACCAACTCTCACACATCCACACGCACACATCCACAGGGACCATAGGTGTTTGTGTGCACATGTGGATCAAAGACAATACTCAGGGTTAAGACATGCATACTCACAGGTCCATGTTTCACACACACACACACACACACACACACACACATTCCCTAGCCCCTTACCCTAACCTTAACTATTGCAACTAAATGCCTAACTAAAACCTGAACCCTAAAACCAAGTTGTAACCCCCAAAAAGCCCTTTAAAGTTATGAGGACCAGACAAAATGTCCTCACTCACTTTTGTTTGATACACTATATAAAGCTGCACATACAAGAATACACACACAGGAGGACATTAAATTGACTGAAATTAATTTCCAGGAGACTTACGCTAACCTTAACCATAACTGCTACTGGCCTTACCCTAACCTTAACCTTGATCTAACCTCATCCTAACATACAAAATGTCTTCATCTTAAAATGTAATAATTTACGTTACAGGGACGTGATTTGTCCCCATAAGGAAGACAAGTCCCCATAATGTGACTGAAAAACAGATTTAGGCCCCCACAACATGAGTAATACCAAAACACCAGGGCTGCGTGTTATTTTCATAATCGATTAATCTCTCAATAATTTTCTTGACTAATCAAGTACTTTTTGGTCGGTAAAATTTCAGATGTTGATCGGTGTTAACCAAAGTAGAAACGATGTTCTCAAATGTCTTGTTTTGTCCGGGATCCAACATTATTCAGTTTTAACAATTATTCATTTGTTATATAGAGCAAAAAAGAATATTCACATTTAAGAAGCTGTCAAATTTCAAAGCTTGTGTTATGTATTGAAAACACACCAATTATCAAAATTGGTGACGATTACAATTAATAATCGATGAATCGAATAATCAATGCAGCCCTATAACAGACACACATATCTTTCTCTTGATAAAGATATAGGCACTAGAAAATGTATATAGAATATAGACTCATGTGTACATTGAGAGGTACACAATATGCACATCACTCACACACAAATATATATATATATATATATATATACATATATAGACACACACTCCTGAGGTACGCACTACACTGCAGACTGCCTTTGTTAAATGAAACTGGAAACTGATCATAGATGAATAAAATGTAACATAACATAAAATAAAACTCATCCTTTTTCAATACAGTGATGGGTCTTTGCATTTTGCACAATTTTTGTCAATAAATGTCATTTTAACTGTTGTCAATAACACGTCTGTTTCCTGAAGTTAGCGGTCAGTGAAGTCTTATCAGATGGTCAAAATAACTGGCCAGGATATTTTAGAAGGTCAAACCCAACATGCAAATCACTCTATCCACAGTGTGTGTATCTCTTTACTGAGGACAGAAATCAGTAGCAAGGGGGTGCCTCTGAGAGGCACTGTTGGCTGTTACATGACAGTTACGGCTCCTCCAGTGCAAAAACATCTCATCATTTGTGCTCACACCTAAATCGGCCAATTTTATGTTAAATTTTTCTTCAACTGAGCAATTCTGACCAAAGCCAGTCAGTTGCTTTCTTTATACTGTATCAGCAAATGATTGTATTGCACTTAAATAATTGACAAACTGCTCATAAATCACTTTACTTGCTAAATAAAGGTCCTAACATGTCTCAGGCTGCCAATACTGATACTAGTTGTTAATATCATGTTCATTATCCATGTGTATATGCAGCATCATACACTCGTTCACTTCTCCAAATTCCATCACATTTCCCCTTTCCACACTTACTACTTAGTACGTGCTACTAAACCTAGTTAAAGAATGGTTTTGATATTGATCTGGTACATTACTGTGAGTCCCCAGTAATGGACGAAATTGTACCGATAAACTAGGGAGGCACCGATACCAGTATTGGGTCTGATGCTGCCCTCATGTACAAAAACTCTCGCCCAGCACGCGCCTGTCTATTCATGCTTAGAGTCTGTCCAAGATCAGTCTGAACACCAATAAAAGGGTTCCAACATGTGAGTACACGGTAGAACAGCACAAATGCTGGAAAGTCTCTTTGTGCAAAAGCGAAACTTGGCTGCATACAGCGCAGATTATGAACTCCCTGCGTCGCTCACTGGGATCCCCTGCACTTCATCGCGACTGTACTCGATCCTCGTCATAAAGATCATTATTATAGACAATATTGCAGACAAAAATAAATGTGATTCAGTCGGTGTTATTTTATTTCTCATATAGTCCTTATTACTATTGGTTTGATGAAAACCTTTGTTTCTCTATTCAATATGAACATGCACCAGTATTAGTTATACTGGCTTGACCGAACTACACCTTCTCACTAAGCCACGATGAACTCTTTTGTCAGATATCCTGGATTTCTTTCTTTCTACTTTTGTGCAACAGCCCCCTGGTTGTCCAGCAGTTTAACAGGACAACCGCTTCTTGTCCTCTTCCAGCCCTGCGCTGCTTGTGTAAAACACTCCCTCAGTCTGGTCTGATAGTACTGCCTGACAGAGCCTGTTTGTAGATGAAGAATGCAGTATATGCAAATAATGTCACACCTATTCACTGAGACCAACTAGACACTGCAAAACAACCCAAAAAAAAGGTTACATACTGCAGCTTTAACAACACCAAACAGGAGAAGGTTGGATGGAGAAAGAAAACAAAGGGGGGGGGGGACGGGGGGTAAAGTGGCCTGCAAAAGAGGACGGAGATCAGTGGCATGGAGCACAATCTCTTCTCTGGAGAGCAGAGGACTGGAAGGACAAAACAGATGGAGAGGCGACCAAAAAACAGAGGCCAGTGAGAGGAAAAGACTGCTTTCTCTCAGCAGACGAGAAAAAAGAGGGTTTTTGTAGGAGCTGGCGATAACAGAGAGGATGGAGGAGAGGAAAAAAAAAGAAGGGATGTGATTAGAGGATAAGCAGAGATCATCCCTCCATTGTTAAAGGGTTGGAAAAAAACTGACCCTCCCTCTTCCTCCACTTTCATCCCCATGTACCTCTTTTTTCTGTTTTGCATTGTGGGGAGCTTGAAGAGGATGGAGGGATGGCAGAGAAAGGAAGAGATAACATTGCTCCATCCTGTTTTATTAATATATATATATATGCACACGCATACACGTATATATCCCTCTTTTTTTCCTCTAACCATCTCTCTTTCAAGTGTTGCACCTGTGAAAAGCAGAGGACGTGAGATGGAGAGAAAGATGGAGAGACAAAGAGATGGAGAGACGGATGGAATCAGAGGGGGGAGAGAGAGAACATTAGCATGCTGAGAGTGTCAGCACTCTCCTCTTTTTTTTCTCTACCTCCATCCCCATCCCTCTGTCCATCCCTCCCTTTTTTCCTCACTGGTCACTGCAATTATACCATCAAAACACTCCAGCCTGAGAGCATAATAGCTTCCCCCTGTGTGTGTGTGTGTGTGTGTGTGTGTATCTCTCACTCTCTCACACACACTGTGTGTGTGTGTGTGTGTGTGTTATCATGAGAGATCAAAAGAGAGTTGTGTGTGCATGTGTGCATAATTTAGTACCGTACATGGTGCATTATGTGTGCATGTATGACATGGAGGACAGCTGTTGGTGTGGAAGCCAAAACTGGATCCACACACATTGTGTGTGGGTGCACATGAGTGTGTGTGTGTGTGTGTGTGTGTGTGTCTCTATGTGTTTGAGTATCTTTCGAGTCCTACCAGCTAGAAAAACTGCTTCTCCAACCTCTGACCAAAGCCACTCTTAAATGCCCACTATAAAGAGACCACTTTACGTTTGTGCGTCTAGTTAGCTCTTATTTAAACACACACACACACACACACACACACACACACACACACTAATGGATGCACATGGGCGTACAGTCATGGCTTTGAGACACAAACCGTTGTGACCTACATGCCCAGTGGGTCATCATTAAGCCAGATAGCACATTCTGACACCTTCAGCTGTCCACACACACACAATGTTTTTGTTCCCTCAACTTCCTCCATCCCTCTCCCCTTCCGCTCTCTATCTCTTCCCTTTTTCTCTCTCTCTTTTCTGCCTTTAACACACATCCCCCCTCCACGAGCCTGTTATCCCTCTCTGTCCGTTTGTTTCACCTTGCCCTCAGCTATTCCGCCACACTTCTGTTGCGCTCTCGCTCTCTCATCTCTCTTTCACACACACAGGAACACACTCACTCACTCTGTTTTCTGTCTGTCTTTTTCCTCACCAATGCGTCCCGTCCAGTCTGTTTCTGCCTGTCATGACACATGCTGATTATGAGGTGAGAAGTTGTTGTTGTTGTTTTTAAATGCAAAATCAAAAACACAAGTAATCAACACATATTCATGTGTCAGAGGTCAGAAATCCTCTTCAAAATGAGTGAAACATCTGATCACCAACACATTCTCCTTTAAACATGAAATAAAACTTTACGTTACAATACAGTTGCAATGTAGTTATATGGTAATACGTCTGTAAACAGTGTATAATATTATTCTTTATTTTAGTAAAAGTCTGGTAATACTCCACATTACAGTACAGTGTGGTAATAGTATGGTCATAATTTTGTAGTAGGGAGGTTGGTTTATGGTAATGGCCAAATTAATATCCAGGTAATTGTACTTACTGTATATTATACATACTTATTTTCACATAAAGGAAAAAAGAAATTGAACGATACAACAATATAAGTTCCTTAACACTAAAGACTAGGTATATACATATATATATATATATATACAAATATATACATATATACATATATGTATACAAAAAATAACACAATAAATTACACAAGTAAACTGGTCAAATCAGACAGTGATAATAAGGCACACAGTCATCTGTCATTAAAGGACATACTGTAGGACATCAAAATGACAATATTACAATTTATGCATAAACTCTATTTATTTTATAGGAGAAACCCTGATTTGTGGTATTGAAGAATATAACACCGTAAGTGTAATACTTACGCATGAAAATGTTTGCAAATCAAAATGTCTCATTACCACATTCCTAAATCTGAAATTGAAATGCTGAAGTGTAGTGCTGAGTCAGAGTTCCCACTGGTCCTTGAAATCCTTGAAAGTTTGTGGATTTCATGGAAAAGAAGAACAAAAGTTGCCCTCCTATCTTACGCTGTGTCACCACATTCAGTCTTTGAATTTGACGTCAACCAAGGTGTGGGAATCTTAGTGGAACCACAGATTAGTGATCTGCAGGGGTCAAAACTATACGGAAGGGCTAAATGAGGCCCTCCGTAACCTGCTCCTCCCGTTTCAGGCGATATAGTTGAATTATGTCTGATTGTGCTTTACATATCCTCACTTACTCACTCTGAGTCTGTATTGCTCTGTGTTTCACACACACAGACAGACACATATACTGTGCCCCTCTTTCTCCTCCATCACTCACTCACTCTCTCTCTCTCTCTCTCTCTCTCTGTGTGTGTGTATAAGTAAATCAATGAACATACACTTTATGCCACTTATTGATCCTTTTCTATCTATCTGTCCTCACCCCCTCCTGTCCTCACTCTCTCTCTTTTTCTCGTTTCTTCACTTTTCACTCTACTCTCTCCCCTCCCCCTGTCATCACTGTGGGATGTCCTTTATATGGCTGGCACCTTAATGCTTTGACTGAAGTGTGTGTGTGTGTGTGTGTTGTCAAGGTATTACTCATGTTGTGGGGACCTAAATCTGTTTGCACCGTATGGGGACTTGTCTTCCTTACTGGGACTTAATTCAAGCCACCATGATGTAAATGATGACATTCTAAGGTGAAGACATGTTGTATGTTAGGATGAGGTTAGGGTTAGGCCAGTAGTAGTTATGGATAAGGTTAGAGTAAGTCAGTGAGTTAATCAGTGCATTTACGTGTATGTTAAAAGTAAGATTTTAGTCGGACTAAGACAAAAATGGAGTTAGTCTTAGACCTGGGTAATGTGATTCATAGTCCGATTACTCCTGCATGTATATGCTCATGCTGTGTTCACACCAGACGTGACACAGATTTATTGGGCGACAACTTTACATAGAAAGTCAATGCACAGATGCGACATCTGCATCGGCGGGGCAGAGCGGCGTGATTGACTATCGCACAAATTGCGTCGTTGAAATATTCCAACTTTTTTCATTTTTCTCATTTTTTCCACAACAGAGATTTGCTTTGGTCGATGGTGAAAAGAAATGCCCGTTACTTCTGTGTGCATACACCAAAATGTCCTCACCCGTCTTTGACCCAGAAGTAGAAAGAGACAACATGTCTTTCTTCGGACAACACAGCAACCACAAGAGCCATGCTCGATCACGATTGACATGTACAGCATGGTACCAAACATACAGGACCACAGCACCATCCCTCTCACCGCCCATCTTGCCGTTCACTGTTTGTTTGTCTGTGATCTAAAGGTCAACAGGAAACGGATTCAATAAATACTAGCTTATAGAGAGATACAGCGCCCCCTGCAGAGGCAGAGTCAGACAAACACGGCCAATACATTGATTTTCTCGGCAAGATGACCGATGGCCTGTCTTAGACGGACCGCGGCCTCAGCTTGATTAAAATATGCATGTAAACGTACTGAGTGTCATGTCCTCTGAAGCCATGGAAACCAGACGGTGTGTGTGTGTGTGTGTGTGTTCATGAGTGAGAGAGTGAGTGTTTGATGTTGGTCTAAGTGGTTAACATAATACAAGCCCTCTGAGAGATGACATTCCCGCATTTGCACACACACACTCACACACTCCATTTTAGGCTTTTTTGTGGGCTTTTCCGTGAACACTTTGAGCATTTTAGTATTCTCTCTGCGGCTTGTGCAGCAGATCCATGTATTATCCATCAATTGCATTCTCTCACACACACAAAGCCACACCTTTGTGGCGCCACTGTCCTCCCCGAAAAAAAAAAGGGCTGGTATTATCTTTTGTTATTTATTATTGCAGATGGAGCCATCATTTCATGACCTCGCCATCTCTTTGCCCTCCTCCTCTTCCTCCTCCTCCTCCTCCTGCTGCTGCTGCATGTTTTTATTTCTCCATCACTTTCTCTCATTCCCTGCCTGCATGTTTATGTTTATTCAGACTCATCTCTCTCTCTCTCTTTCTTTTTTTCTCTCACCCCTCCTCCCCTTCTCTCCCACAGCACCCGCGTGTCCAGCTTTTGTTACCAGCCTCGTTTCCATAACAACTGCGACCTTTCAGTCAGCGCCCAACCATTTTTTAAATCAGAAATACAGAAAAAAAGCAGACATGTGATGAGAAAGAGAGAGCGAGTGGAGTGGAATGGAGAGGACACTCAGGTGATGCACTGAAAAAATAAAAAAACTAGTGATCCTCAATAAGAGATAAGAAGAAGAAGAAGGAAGGGGGTCAGAATATTTCCAGGTCACAATGTGTTTCTCAAGGTCAAGCTTTGTTCTCCTTTCTGTGCAAATCATTCATTTAATTGAGACTTTGCAAAAAACAACAACACTGCAGTGAACCTGCAATTTCTCTTGTCTCTCAAAATGTTGTCCATTTACTTTCAAAATGTAGCCTGCTCTGCGATAGACCACTGTTAACTCAGTGTTCCTGTTATAATTTACATGTTACATTTTATTGTTAAAACAATATATGCTTCACGTTATAACGATATACTTTATTGTTAAAATGATATACATTTGAACAAAGTATCACGTTATAATGTAAAACATGATACATTATACGTTTCACATTATAAAATGATGAGTTCATTGTTAAAACAATCTACGTTTCACGTCAGTGTATTATTAGAACAATATACATTTCATGTTATAACATAATAGTTTGTAACATGATAGTTTATTGTTGAAAAAATAAACGTTTCACGTTATGATGTGATACTTGATCCTTAAAATAATATACATTTCAGGTTATAACGTGATAGTTTATGGTTAAAACAATATGTATTTCATGTTATGATGTGATGGTTTATTGTGTATTATGTGTATTGTAGGAATAATAAGCATTATAACATGAAACAAAGATTGTTTTAACATAAACTTATCACTTGTGATCTGTTTTTATTTCGCAGCAATACAAAAAAAAAGAATAGAGAGAGACTGTGTGAGGACACTCACTGTGGTTTTCTGTATTTGTGTTTGTGTTAGCACAGTGAGAGAATTCCTGTGATGGGAGATAAACCTGTTAATGAATGACCACCTGTGTGTCAGTGACGAATATATGAGGCTTTACAGAAGGTGAGAACATGTGGCTGAAACCACTGGAGTCTCAACGGTCGCAGAAGCAGCTGCACTCAGTCTTACACATCTGTCTACACACCTGTGCGTGAGTCTGTGGCGACCACGTCTCCATCTGAAACTAACTGTTGCCTTGATGATGATGATGATGATGATGATGAAAGATGATGGTAACTGCTTATAATCTGCACTATAAAGCTCTATGGGACCTTTTGTCGCATAAACACTGACCTTGTCAGGACTTGTAGTCTTCATGGAGACCAAAACCTGTTCCCAGGTTAAAGTAAGGATTAAGATGTGAAAAATGTGGTTACGGTTAGGGTTAGGCCATTATAGTGGGGACATTGTGTCTGGTCCTCGCAACCTTAAAGGGCTTTTGGGGGCTTAAAACCTGGGTTTTGGGTTAGGGTTAGCATTGGGTTTAGGTTAGGGATTAGGTTTAGGCATTTAGTTGTGATGGTTAAAGCTGGGGCGAGGAAATACATTCATGTTTGTGTGTGTGTGTGTGTGTGTGTGTGTGTGTGTGTATCAGGCTGTGAGGGTTAGGGTTAGGGTTAGGGACATTTCATCTGGTCCTCACAATTTTAAAGAGCTTTCTCAGGGTAAAGATTTTCAGGTTGAGGTTAGAATTTAGTCATTAGATGTTAGGAATGGTTTGGGTTAGGGAATAGACATGGACATGACATGAATGTCTTTATTTTGTGATATCATGATGAATATTGTGCTATAATTGTAAGCTCATATTATCCACCCACTACTGAACAGCCTTTTTTTTTCTCAAGACCAGTCAACCCCCTTTAGACCAGACTAGAAACTCATTGGTCCCCAGGTCATTTGAGTTGGTGCAGGTGTTTTGTTTTTGGTTAGGTTTAGGGTTATAGGCAGAGCTGGCCTAAAGCATTGACGAACTAAGCAGCTACTTGGGGCCCCCTATAGTGTGTGGAGAGAAAACAACAACACTTTAAAACAATCTAGATATCTTTTGATGTGTAAATAGTGTTGAGTTGAAGTTATTTGATTTCATTTTGGTGATAAGGATTTGCTCATTTAGTGCACATTTGCACATCCATTCTAAATCTTGATAACCAGTCATTAAACTTGTTTAATTCAAGTCCAGTATCGGCCATGGGCGTCAGAAGCATTTGTAATGTGGGGGGCACACTGGTGCTTGTAGATGCTATTCTGGTGTATTTTAGCAGGTTGTTAGATAGATTTTTAATAACTAATGAAATTAATTTGACACAATTTATCACCAACTTTAAAATGGTAATATCTTTCATGAAGCTTATACAACTGACTACAATGTATTTGAAATAAATATTGATTTGATTATAAATTTTGGATTTGCAGTTTGAAAGTGAGTCGAGCCTGAGATAATTCACCAACAAGCAGTGTATGTAGTTGGCAATTTTCAAATAAATGAGGGTCCATACAGTTCCGAGACACATCCACATCACGTTGTATTCCTAACTACCCAGCACCCTTCATCACTCACATCAGCAATGGCACTCTCTGCTATCCCTACATGCTGACCCTGACTCTGGTTCACTCTCTGTCTCAAGCACCTACAGTGTATCAAGAGAGATGGAGATGGTTGAGCATTGTTTTTCTTGATAACTGAAATAAATGAGCTTTAAAAAGAAAGTCAAGAAATTAGCATGAAATAACATCAATGACATGTTAGGCCTAGTTTCATAAGTGGTTTGTGGTCCCCGAGTTTGAACCCAGTGGTCTTCTCACACACTCATCTTGTACTTCTTTCTGGAGTCGATTTTCAGTGATATGGGTATTTTTCTAAGTGGAATGGATTGCAATGGAAACAGCACTGGGTGGATAGACTGGTCGTGCACTAATATTTTACATGGTAAATGTGTGTGTGAGTGTGTGTTTTTGAACTATGAAAATATAATGTCTGCGAATACGAAACTGGAAATGAATGAGACTGTCCTCCAATAAAACGTGCATATAGGTCGTATGCAGGAATTACGACCTATGTTTACGTTTTCAAAACATGCGCCCCTAGCGGTTGTATACATAACAGTAACCACTTCCGCCTTAGACGCCGTATCTAGTGGCTTCGCCGATGTCGGCACCAGCAGTCAGCTCAGCAGCGAGAGCGCTGCGGTCCCTAACTATACCACCTTTTTAATGTTTTTATTTTTACTACCTAACCCTGTCTTTTTGCCCTAACCCTACCCTCAGTAACATCTGTGCATATTCGAGTTGGAAAATACTACCTTTACGTCGCATTCAGGGGTTTGAAAAAAACGACCCACAGTCACGTTTTCAGAAAACGACCTATATGTACGTTTCAGTTGGAGGACAGATTGAAATGAATGCAAGGACACTTGTGACACTTTTTTTTACTGCCCTTTAACGTTAAAAATAACATTTGTGTAAATACCCCCCCCCCCCCCAATCAAATTCAGGTTAGGGCTCCATAAAGGCTTGGGCCGGCCCTGGTTATAGGGAATGCATTGTGTGTATGAGTGTCTTCACTAAACTAGCTGTTTGATAATGAGTGTGTGAGAGTGAGTGGGGGTCATGCCAACATGGGAGGGACCGGACCGTCAAATGGACAGCTCAAACCCGCCCACTCCACTCCACTCCACACCGGCAGCAGTAGCAGCAGCAGCGGTTGTGGAAGAACATGGTTTGACACGGGGTTTGTCGAGGGAGGAAAAAAACCTGCACAGCAGTGACACAACTGGTGAGAGGAGGAGGGGGCTGAAGGTGAGAGTTGCGGAACAAAGAGTAAACAGAGAGGAGAGGGGAACGGAACGGAACGGAACAGAAGGGCTCGCTGGTTCCGCTGTCATCTCCCGGGCCAGCTGCAGACAGACAGACAGACGGACAGTCGACCGACCGACGCAGAGCGCGCAGGAGCCTGGAGACACCGCTGGAGCTGGAACACCTGTGAGTCCAGAGACACTTGTGTTGTAAAGTTTGTTTTCACTGCGTCTTTTGCTCCTCCGTTCTGTGTTTATTTGAATTCCTCGCTGCGACATGAGTCCACCGCTGCCAATTAAAGTCACAGGACACACACACACACACACACACACACACACACAAAGTGACAGCTCGTGCGTGTGAACGGCAGAAGTGGATTCCTCTCGCGTGGTGGCGGAATCGGCAGATACATCCCGCCACGCGGAGACTTCACTCACAAGCTTATAAACCATTTTGAAACATTATTTATTTATGTATTTATTTATTTACTTATTTATGTGATAGATAGATAGATAGATAGATAGATAAATAATTAATGATTGATTGATTTAGATAGATAGATAGATAGATAGATAGATAGATAGATAGATAGATAGTTATTGATTGATGATTCAGATAGATAGATAGATAGATAATTATTGATTGATTGATTGATTGATTCAGATAGATAGATAGTTATTGATTGATTGATTGATTCAGATAGATAGATAGTTATTGATTGATTGATTCAGATAGACAGACAGATAGATAGATAATCTGTCTGCATGCCTGTATATTTTTTTTCCCACCCTCTTTCACTCTGTGTTGGTAACATGTGTCAACAAATAACCCCAGATTACAATTTCCAAATATAATCCACAGAATTACATTATTTAATACCAGGAAGTTTGTGTGTGTGTGTGTGTGTGTGTATAACTAAATGTGTTGCCTCCTGCAGCGACAGCTCTAGCATCACTCTTCAGTCTAAGTCTAATCCAGAGCTTGTCACAGCTTTCATTTTCATTGCTCAGTCAGTTCAGTGTTTGTGTGTTTTTTGTGCAGCTTTCCACAGGCTTTGAAAAGCTAATCTGTCCCTGATATAAGCACAGTGGCTGCCTCACCATCTGGTCTGTTTTATAGTAAAGAGAGAGAGAGAGAGAGGAGAGGGCATTTGAATAATTGATATTTAGCTATTTATAGGAGGATTATTCTCTTCATGTTGCACCAGGGATCCACACACTATTTATCTATCTATCTATCTGTCTATCTATCTATCTATCTATCTATCCATAATATACATTATTCCATTTTAAGGTAAAGACATGTAGTATGGATGAGGTTAGGGTAAGGTTAGGGTTAACCCTAACCAGGAAATGTATTCTGAAGTTATGAAAACCAGACTGTGTGTGTGCCATATTTTTTGTGTACATCTCTCTCTCTCTCTCTGTCTCTCCACCCTTACATCAGTGTCGGTGTGTCCATCTGAAGTGGATTAGGGCTGTTATCAAAGCTAAGTAGGACTACTGTTAACTCGCACACTACCATGTGTGCACACACACACCCTCTCTCTCTCACACAAACACACACACACACACACACACAAACCTACATGCTGCTGCTCTCACTCCATTTCACTCACCAAGGACCATTGACCATTGTTAGCCCTCCCTCAAGCCTCTTTCACTGTTGTGTGAGTGTGTGTGTGTGTGTGTGATGGTAAATACTCTGATCAAACAGTGCTTAACAAGCTGCCTGAACTGATAACAGAGAGAGGGGATGAGAGAGGAATAGAGAGGAAGGAAAAGAGTGGAAAGCAGTGTCCAGAGGGAAAAGGAGGTTACATACTGAAAAAAAAAGGGAATGGGTTTGTGTGTTTTTGATCTCGATAAAATCGTAACATGTATTTTTACTCATACTTACATAACAGTGCTGAAAAACATGCTGTCAGTATTTCAGTACCCAAATCTGCCAGTGAAATAAAACAGTTTTATCCAAAAAATGTCTCTCATTTTCATGCCGTGCCGAGATCTGTCCACATCTCATTCAAACCAACTTCCCTCCATTTTGTTACACGTATTTGAATGAGGATGATGGAGCCTTCTTCGACAGCACGCTCTAGAGAGAAAACAGGAAAAATGAGATGTCTGACAAAGATCACGAGCCACATGTTCACCTACTGCACCACCAGCATATAGCCTGGTCCCCTGTCCGCTGAGCTGTACATATATACCACCATTCTCACAATGTGTGCTTGTATTTTTCCAGCTCTATGCAAGGACATCGCAGCTCCTTCTCTTTGAAATACAGTGGATTGTTTGGTTTGGCTGTGCAGGTAAGCAGAAGTCATAAGATGATATGCATTTATCAACATGGTTTTGCTTTCACAATAAGCTCATGTCGTGTCTTTGTCGTGTCACATCAGTGACGTGCGGTCAGGGGAGGCCTCCCCTGTCATCATGACAAGTAAAATACTAATTTGTCCACTTGACTGTTCTATAAATGAGTTTTCTGTATGATTTCAACTTTTCTATGGTCAAAATCGCTGAATTTACACATCTCCACAGGAGAACAGTGAGGTGAAATAGCGATGAGCCGTGCTTCTGCTCCATGCCCATTGCTGCCTCTCTTTATATCACCAATATACACGTTTGATTATACATGTACTACACATGCTCATGTTTTTAATGAAAATGTGTGACCTATTTAGTCTTTCTGATCGGCTGCACATGCGCAGTGAAAATGCACAGTAAGGCAGAAAGTACTGTGCCACACTGATAGGGGGCAGTGCTGATAAGCAATGGGGAACAGGTGCACGTCACTGCATGCTCTTCTTCTACGCAGAGGGCGAGAGTAACTGAGTGACGGAGATATTCTTGGAGAAGGATTAGGCGCATGAACTTACTATATATATATATATATACATACATACATATATATATTTATATATATATACTGTAAATATATACATATATACATATATATATTAGTGCTGTCAAACAATTCAAATATTTGATCGCGATTAATCACAATTAATCGCACATTTTTATCTATTCTAAGTGTCCCTTGATTTATTTTCCTCCCATTATTTTTTTCTCATTTTAATGCTCTCATCAACATAGAAAAGTGGATCGGCTTGCCGTTAAAATTGGTTTGCGCTAACACTGTTAATAACGTGTTAAACTGACAGCACTAACATATATATACATGTAAAGGTAAGACAATACACGATTTTCAATAAAAAAAAAAAGAGAGATCAGCCAAAAAAACAAACATTTAAATTTAAGAAAATCGAATTTGAGCTTATATTAATAAATATTCTTTTGTTTTTCTTGCTATCATATTGTTGAACAGTATGGAATTGATTAAAGCATAATTAAAAGCTTTTAAAACAACTAAATGTTTCAATTAAGGTCAAAATTGAAATTCTATTTTGGGTTCATATATGTGTACATCCGACGAGTGCCTCCCCAGTCATGAACTGCTGCACGCCACTGAGTCACATAATGCATGACATTATTTGTTTCACAGCAAAGAAGTTGTATGCACATACACTCAAGGTTGAGTAACAACAACAACAACACATACGCACTGTGAGACCTGAATTTGTTCCAAGGTTTTCTGTTTTAAATGGTCTCTGTAGATCAGAGGTCTCAAACTTGCGGCCCATGGGCCACATGTGCATGACCGGAGCACAGACTCTGTCTGACACAGTCACTGAACTAAAATACAGCTGAACGTGTGTGGATTCAGCTCACTATGTCTATCACTAAGTTTTTATATCTGCTCTACAATTCAGCTTTGTTCGGTTTGATTCTTGTGTTGGACATTGTGCTCTTCCAGTGACGGCACTCTCTGAGTCAATCTGAGTAGTGCTAGAACTGTATAATGGAAAAGTGCCATTAATGTCAAGTTATAATAAGGTATTTCTTTTGTTCGTCTTTTCTAAATTTACAGATTATTTTTGAATCATACTTTTTTTTCTGATTGTGAGCTATGTCTTCCCTTTAAACACTTTTATTTTGAAATTCTGTGAAATATTGCTACAAATATACTTATTATGATTATTATTATGATGAACATGGTGCTATAATTTGGAGGTCTTATTTCTCTACTGACAGTGATGAATGGAAAATCAAAAAAGATTTTAGTCGAGTCAAGTAGTGCCATTACTTTTCCCAATGCCACATGATAAATAGGCTGAGCTCAAATCTGCTCAATATTAATAAAATCTCTTCATAAAGAGCAAAAAAATATATAATTTTGACGAGCCGCAGCTGATAAGAATAAATGTTATAATTAAAAAGCAATGAAAAAATCTAAACACCAACATTATATTGTTTATTCTATCAAAAAAGTGAACAAAACGTTCATTTTGAAATACAATTTGAATCGCCATTACTGTTCCCCACAAAGGTAACACGTTTTTCTGCTTTTAGCATGAGCTGATATCACAGAGTCTCTCACTTGAGCTACACAAAGTTGCTTACTTGCATGCAAGTATACTGTAGGTGAACATAACTGAAACTAAAGATATCACCAAAAACTCTGTGTTATTTAACAAGAATAACAATTAAAGGAAAGATGACGTTTGTCTGATTAGGGTAACTAATAAAATGAAAGATGTCATAAAAACGTCTGTTTTATAAGAATAACGTCTAAAAAGAAAATGTTAAATATGTATTTACAAATGTATTTATTTGATGAAAATAGCAACTAAGAACATAATATAACATTATTTTATTTAAAACACTGAACCTGCCATAAATTGTTTCTACAGGAAGTTGTCACAATTTGCACAATTCGGTCAATGCATACTAATCGGGTAATAACATCAACAACAACAACAACACAATCACCAAAAGTGACATACTGCAGCTTTAACCAAGCCTGTGAAAATTTATTATTATTCTTTCTTAATTTTTCTCAGTGTCAGAAAAAGAAAAAGTACAACAAACAAAACTTAATGAAAGAACTAAAATAAAAATAATTATATGCATGCATATATATATATATATATATAATCACATACTCCAGTGCTGTGTAATTAATACACACTTACAAAAATACTATCAGCAATCAATACATGAATGATAATTACAAAAAAATAAAAACATTACATAACATTACACACATTACTCTAGTTGTAATATAAAATAAATGTATAAATACAAACTAAAAATGGAGAGGAATAAGTATGCAGTCTTTGCCCAACTTGAAGATAATGTGATAGCGGCAAATTCAATCAAAGGTATCCACCATCAATTAAACTAACATAATAATGTAATATCCTATAAAAATCAGCTGCAAAACAACCTAAACTTCAGCAACAATTTCCTTTCTGTGTCTCTCTCCCCAGTGATGGATTCACCCCCAGATCTTTTCAGTGACTCTGCTCCAAAGATCCATGCGTTTGCTTCCACTCTGAGCTCTTCAGATCTCTCTGTAGTTCATCCCGAGCCCAGTGCAGGTCGCCCTCCTCCTGCCTTCAGGCCTCCGGTCTTTCCCCTCATTCATCACCTCCACCAGCCGGGTGGAGCTTCCAGGAGAATCGGAGGACAACTCGGCACAAGCCCGAGCACACACAGGCACCTGGAGGAGAGGAATCTGGAGGAAGGTGGAGGAGAAAAGGACGGACAAGTGGAGCAAGGGAGTGATGGCGGAGAGGAGGGAGCCCTGGAGGGAGAGGAGGGCTTTTTGGAGGTGAAGAAGAGGCACAGTGCCCTCACTGCAGAGTGGAGTCAAGACATCCTGAAAGTGAAGAGGATGAAACTGGAGAGCAGGCAGAGAGATGGGGAGGCTGATGAGGGAGGGGTGAGGCGCGAGATAGGGAGGGAGGGGAGAAGGCGGGAGAGGGAAGAGCTGAAAGAGCAGCTGGAGGAGGCAAGAGAGAGACTGCAGGTCCTGCAGGAGAAAGTCTGGAGGGCTTTTGGGGAAAAGCACCTTGCAGAGGAGGAGGAGAAGAAAAGGAGGCACAGAGGTGGAAACAGAGGAGCAGCAGAGGGGGGAGACGGAGACATGGGGATGATGGAAGAGGCAGACATTACTGAAGGGATGTACGATGATGATGACATTGATGACGGAGAAATTGAAAAGGAATCCTTTTCCTTTCTCTCTGTTTCCCCTTTTGATAACTTCCACAAACAGAGAGAAGAGAGGCAGAAAGAGAGAGAGGAGAGGATGGAGAGAGGAAGAGGAGGAGGACTCCACGTGGAGGGCCTAATGGAGGGGGCGGGGTTGTGGCTGGATTGTGGAGGACTGGTCAGAGGTGACTGGGATGGAGGGATTCAAGAGGAGGGTGAGGAGGGAGGGCAGAAATTTGCCCAGGCTCTGAAGCTGGAGCTGGGCAGTGCCGTGGCACGAGTCATCGACCGAGTTCTCCGCCTCTACACCGAGACGGAAGATCTGGCTCCGTCTTCTCCTCCTGCCGCCATCTCTTTCCACCCATCTGATGTAGGAAATGATGGCGGGAGGGAGAAGGGAGAGTGGACTGGACTCCTGGCCAGTGGACGAGGGAAGGAGAAGACGAGGGGTAAGGAGGAGAAGATGGGAGGGCAGGACAGAGAAAGAGAGAAGCAGCTCCGAAAGATGAGGAACGGCAACATGGTGGCACCAGGGCAGTCACATCGCGCCGATGCATCAGATCTGGCGAATCCACTCGCTGCTCAGAGGTCACCTGACCCCCGGAAGGCTCACGCACTCCTCGGCCCGCCTCTCTCTTCTCACATGAATCCCTCTCACCCCAACCTCTCCATGCATCACGCTTCTCTGCCCCGCCCTCCTCCCCCTCTCTCCCACCCTTCCCTCTTACCCCCGGCGTCGCAACCCAAAGACCCATCCTCCTCCTCCAGCTCCCACCCCTCCTCGTCCTCCTCCTCTGCCTCCTCCTCATCCTTCCCCGTGCCTCCACCTCCTCCACCCCCTCTCCCTCTCCCACTGCTGCACTACTCCATGCAGCAGCTCTTCTCCCGCGCACTGCACCACCCGCAGCTCCCGCACCTGCCACCACCCCGCAAGGACTTCCTGAGCTCTGACCCCTTCCTGGAGTTCTCGTCTCACCCGTCTTCTCACCCCTCCTTCCCGCCGCTCCCGCTGCTCGGTCACCTGGACCCCTCCCTCGCCCGTCACGCCCTCGGGGGCCGGGAGAGAGGGGTGAGAGGAGATGGGGGCATGAGAGGAGGCGGAGGGATGGACGGAGGAGAGCTCTACCTGACGGCTGGGGGAATATCCTTTTCGAGAGATGTTGGGCTTATTGCACTTTTGATTCAAAATAATCAAATAAATCGAACATGTTGTGTTCACAAAGTAATGTTCTTCACATCCATTTGGATTTAGAATCAAGACACCACTGACTGGTAGGAGTTGCTTTACATTGTTAATATGGACTTTAAACTATAGCTATCTCAGAATACTAGCTTTGAAGTAAAAATCACTGATAATAATGACATTTAGTTATTATTCTCACTATTATATTTCTATTTTGGTTGTATTTATATTGTTTAATGTATTGTTAATTTTTTTGTTTCACATTATAGAGCAGGGGTCTCAAACTCAAATGGGGCCACTGAGCATTAGTCTGGTCAGTAGGGGGCCAGTCAATCACTTTCTTTCGTGATAAAATGCATTTAATAATGATAACGTATGGAATTAATTTCAATTAAGAAAACCGTGAATTGTTTTGCAGCACTAATAGTTATATAATGAGTGATTTCACTTCCTGAGAAACTTGCCTAACACGGTCTATGTTCTTGTATGTGTGTCCTTAACCACAGGGAGTGAGAACCTTTTTGTCTGGTCCTCATAACTTCAAAAGGCTTAAGACATGGTTTTAGGTTTAGTGTTAGGCCTCCAGTTGTGAGGGTTAAGGTTCGGGTAAGGGGCTAGGGAAGTGTCCTCAGTTAGAAAGTGTGTGTGTTTGTGTAAGTAACATGTACACATGTGTATCTCCTTGACTGGCCTCATGTTTACATCCAGGAGGGCTTGTCTCCGTGCCACCTGAAGAAAGCTAAGCTCATGTTCTTCTACGCACGTTACCCCAGCTCCAACACGCTCAAGACCTTTTTCCCTGATGTCAAGGTGTGTGTGTGTGTGTGTGTGTGTGTGTAGCACCATGTTTAGTCAAAGCTCGGTTTTTACTTACGACTATATCCTCCTGTACATCCCGTGCCTTCACTCGGCTCATTGTGTCAGGGTTAAGGGGAGGCTATGGCTTGACCATTTTCAATATTATTCCATATTTATCTTCTTGATAATAGCGATATGATGGTGATCAGATAACTATTCATCCAATCACACCTTTTTCAAATTTCTGAGGTTTATGGCCCCTAAAAGGTCTACACACTCTCATATAACATTGAATTTAAAATATTGAAATCAATATAATCAATCAAAAAGCCAACCTGCAATACCACCGAGGCCCACCAGTTGGCTGTGGCCATCACTTTGGGAAACTTGTTATGCAGCATTCACACCAAACGTGAATTTCACATGCCGGCTGCGGGATCACTGCGTCAACGGCCGGCGTCGTCAGCCAGCCAGTTGGCCTAAGCCCCAGCTGCCAGCGCCATCAACTCTTTCGCTGGCCATTTGCCACGATCTCTCCTGCTTGTTTTTGTCCCAGTACATGTAGCAACTTGGCCACACAGACAAATTATAATTCTCCCCTCCATTTTGAGCCGTCTGGCCACCGGCCCGGCAAGTACATGACGTCATTCAGAGAATCTCAGTGCTTATCGGTCATTGCGTCGTTGTGAAGTTGAACATTTTCAACTTGACGTTCATTTGCATAATTTGCACCACGCGGCAAATCTGACACAAAATTCACATCTACACATGCATTAAAAGTTGTATTACATTACCTTATAAATATATATATATCATTTATTTTGTGTGTGTGTATCCTTCATACAGGTAATACTGTAACGGCTCACTGAAAGTATGTGTTACTTACATGTGTAAAAACTCAAGTTAGTAGCGTTAATGAAGAAAAAAACACAACATTTTTGCACAAAAGGTTTTAGTTTCCCAGGCATCAAAGTGAATTTTGCTGAGCATAAGTAAAATGTCATGGTGGTAATGGTAGCTGAGCATTTAGTCAGAAATCATACAGTTTGTATTGTATTGCAAATACTGCCTTAATTGAAAAATAAATACACAGGCAAAGTAATGTGTAAATATCACAATTTATCAAATCATAGTGACGATAGAATTATTGTTAAATGCTACAATAATACCATGAGATATGCTTTATTTTGAGGGAAATTCATTTGAGGCTCATTGGTGCTGCCTACATCACCATGAATAATGAAATGCTACATGTATAAAAAAAATAGATGAATAGAATAAAGAAAAAATGTAGGAAATTTTTTTTACTGCACAGCTGCCAGCATACAACAACAGAACATTTTAATCATAAAAAAGTAATACAGATAATGTAGCCTTCAAAATATGTGTGTGCAGATACAAGTTTATCTCGGCTAATTCTGATTCAGCTGATTGAATGAGTTTGTCTGACAAGCACCACTCTGCCATCTCTGCAGCCCTGACCTGCTCACTTCTTCTTCTCCTCCTGCTTTTCTCCCATTCACTGTCTAGTTTAACCGCTGTGTGACCTCCCAGATGATTAAATGGTTCAGCAACTTCAGAGAGTTCTTCTACATCCAGATGGAGCGCTTTGCACGGCAGGCTGTCCGCGAGGCTCTCACCCGGTGGGTTTGAACATAAAGACATTAGTAATAAAGACTATTGTTTTTTGTTACCATTCATTTCAGTCAGTCTGTAGGAAGAAACAAAAACTAAAGTAATTATTAGGCCATTTTGATAACAATATTGATTCTAGTACTGGGCTAGTTTTTCAAACATAAATTGTGCATCGACAATAATTAGAAACAGTTAAAAAGAAATACTATATATAATACTATAATGCATCTGTAATAGCTTAATTTAAATGATTTGTCTTTGTGTGTGTGTCACAGAGATGGTGCTCCTCGTCTGGGCAGAGAGAGTCAGCTGAGAGTGGGCCGCGACACAGAGCTGTACCGCATACTTAACATGCACTACAATAAAAGTAACATCTACCAGGTATGGTGTGTGTGTGTGTGTGTGTGTGTGTGTACAGTCATCACTTTCGGCTTTATAACTGTATAACTTAATGAGCTATCTTATTTTCCATTACTTCATTGTACCTCCCCAATGTGTGTAGGGTCATCGTAGCACAGCTGCACGAATGACGTCATTCTATACATGGCACAAGCACACAAACTAGTGACGGGCAAAGCGGTTCTTTTCGGTCATCAGTTCATTAAAAAGATTTGTTTACCAAATCGCTTAGTACTTGCTGCATGACTGGAGCACAGACTCCGCATGCGAATCTGACACAATCGCTGAACTCAAGTATGACTGAACGGGTTGTGATTCGGCTCACCATCTGTGTGCCGCCTTGCAGGAGTGCTGTCGCTAAATATACCAGCGTAAATATTGAGAATTTAGAAATTTCATTGCTAAATATTGGATATTGATTGTTCTGTTTGATTCCTGTGTCGGGCATGGCACACACCTGCCAAGCAGTTTGTTGTCGTCACTTTATGGTTTCGGCTCAGCTTGCTCGGAACCTTACCATTTGTGGGCCGTATCATGCCCAGGTCTGATGTAGTAGTGATTGGTGCCTCAGTACCTCACCTTGCACTACCTTGCACTGGAAGTGTGATGTTTCATATTCAGACAACTTTATTGATCCCAATTGGGCATTTCATTTTATAGCTCCTCAGTCCAGACACACACTGATGTGTGTCCACAAATGCCACACAAACAGCTAAAATGTTTAAATGTCAAGGGATCCGGCCCACAAACCCGTTTTATCAGGCATGGGACGTCCTCTTGCACAGCACAAGTGACAGATCAGCAATGTGATATTAGCCGTAGTGATGACAGAATTGACAGCATCAGAAACCTATTCTAAAAAATATACTCTGCAATCTTATACTCTCTACCGTTGCCGATGTGTTAATGCCGCAAAAAAATGTGATGATGTTTATAATGATTTTTGTAACTCTGGTTGTCATTATTATTATTGTTATTATTGTTATGATTATGATTATTAGTCCTCTTAGTAGTAAAACATAAATAACAGCAAGCTGTGTGTGTACTAGAATCTATTTGTATATATGAACTGGAAAAATACAAAACTGAACCTGCTAAAAAAAGAAGAAAAAAAAGATTTTCTTATTTTTTCACTCACTTTGTAACTCTTGTTATGCTTTGTGTTTTGTACACACGTGTCACTGTATGTTTCTATTTTTAAGTGTATACTAATTTGAAAAAGAAAAAAACTTCCTTTTAATGGACAAGCGACCTTCATATGTTACATTTAGTGGATATCAGAGCAGTTTTCTGTGAGCAGACCAAGGTTACATATACACTTTGTCCTTTTAATGCTGTGAATAAATAAAAATAATAATAAAGGTTGTACATGTCAACCTCTAAGCACTAATTGTAATTACATGGCCTTGGGTTCATCCATTGATGCAGGTTAATGAGTGCTGATGCATCCATGTGTGTGTAAATATACACAGTACATATATGTCCATATATAGATATATGTGTATATATGCTGTGTATATTTGTATACATGCATATAAAGATGATCTGCTAAGTGTGTTGGTGAAGGGCTTGGTTTTAGTGAATAGTTCTGCTTTTCTGTCAGGTCCCTTTTGCTCAAAATGTGGACAGGTACAGTAGTAAATCACAGGTGTAAATGTGTAAATGGACAGGATAATGACAGCTCAGCTCCAGTTAGCTTCCTCATTTCACAGTGCATTTGGTTTACTGTCACACTGTCTCGACTTCCATGAACTGAACAGAGCCATTGTTTTCCTCCTAAAACACGTAAAATAGCGGCTGGGAAAAGTGTTCCATCTAATTGATTTGTTATAAACACGAGGTACTTGCGTGTCAAAAGCGAAGTGGCCCGTACGGGGATCGAACCCGCGACCTTGGCGTTATTAGCACCACGCTCTAACCAACTGAGCTAACCGGCCGTGTTGTGTCAGCTAAGTGGTAATGTGATTGAACGTGAAGTTGCCGAAAAGTATCTGTATGCTGACTTTATTTTATAAGAGGCAAACATTATGCTGCAATTATGCTATGCTGACTCGTCAATATCAATTTATATGGGTTTAGTTTGTTGTTATAAATATCTTTAGCAGTAGTGGTAGTAGACAAAAGCGTTAAGTCTTTTAGTCTGTCGTTTAAAAGACTTAACGATCATATCAAACACCCGATGTAACTAAAGTCACCTGTTATAGTTACCTCAGTTAAGATTGCACATTGTGAGCGGGGGCCATTACAAACATTGCCGTTGAGGTGCATGCGCACTTCTTATCTCAATTTCGAGTTTTTTATTTAAGGCTACGTTTTACCATTATGGGCTTCCATAGAATAAGAGTAGAACATTAAAGTGCATGTTATGTATATCCACTAAATAGTATGGTAATAGTCATAATAATACTGCTGTGTTGAGGAGAATTGTCACTCTTAACTCTGTATGCTGTCCTCAATGCAGGTGCCAGACAGGTTTATTGAAGTGTCAGAAGTTGCCCTGAGGGAATTTTATGCAGCCATTTGGACCGGGAGAGACAGCGACCCCTGCTGGAAGAAAGGGATCTACAAAATCATTTGTAAACTGGACAGTCCTGTACCAGATGCCTTCAGACTGCCTGGTTGTCCTGTTGGCTGATGAGTGAACAGCTTGGTTACACATTTTCTGAAAAAAAAAAAAAAGAGGGGGGGGGGGGGGGGGGGCAAACTATATTCAGTTTTGAAATTTTCTTTATGTATAAGTCATTCGTATTTCCAAAAGAAAAACAATCATTTAAGTTGTTTAAGTGTATATGAGTGACGGTGTACATGGAGGATAACGGACAGATTCAGTGACAGTCTTGTGATTGCACTTATCAGAGAATGTGAACATACCACTGAGACTGAATGAATGGACAGAGGAGGAATTTCCTCTCCAAACATTCTTCACCCATCAGCTGAATTGTAATTGTAATTGCTGTCACAGCTTTTGATAGCAACATTGTGGAAATGTGTCTCAGTTTAGGTGACGCTCCAGATTTCCTTCATCTTTTTTCACTCGGGTGATGCGTGTGTTGCACCAGAAAAAATCATTATTCTTATGCTTTTTACATTTGATCCATTTGGTTAATTACGTTATCCTTGTTTCATAGAACTATCACCTCAGTGGTTTCAGTCACAGGCTTTTTTATTATTATTATTTGCTTGTGTGTCAATGTTTGTTTTATATTACCTTATTATAAAGCTTTTGTACATTATGACACGTGTAATCTAATTGTAATTAAAAATTCTGTCAATTCAATTTCAATGGTAAACATGTATGTTTCGTTGGTGGAAGGCAAAAATGCTTTAATGTGATTTCTTTTTTGCACTGTTTTCCCCTCAATATTTGTTTCCAGTTTCCCTGCAGCTCTACGGAATCAAGTGTAAAGTGTATGTGACGTGTTTTCAAAATGCATGTTTGCTCTATTTCAATTTTGTATTGTCACCCTCTTGTCATGCATCTCTTTTATATTGTACATACAATACATGTACATCTTTAATGTATATCTTTGACTCACTCAAGACTTTGGTGAACTTTGGTGTTTGAATTGAACAGTTGATTAAAGTGATACCAGACTCGTGTTGTGATGGCTGGGTTCACACACACACACACACACACATACATACATACATTTGCGTTGATTTCCATTCATTTTGGACAGCCTACCCAAGGTCTTATCCCTAACCAACGATCGGTTTGAATCAAAAAGCAGCCTACAGACGTGCACACACACACACACACACACACACATGTTCAGCTCCTGGTTGCCAACACTAATGCCATCACAAGTTAATCCTTTAATCTAACAACACTACCACAGTAACACACACACACACACATCTACACTCATTGTCACGGATGCTAATGCTTGGATGATGGCTTTGTGAGAGGCTCAGCGTGGGACAAAGTCTAAGCACCTGAGACAACGTGCATGCGCGCACGCACGCACACACACACGCAGTTTCTCTATGTGCAAATCCAAACTTCTAAAGCAGGCGTGTCAAACTCAATAACAGAAAGGGCTGAAACTAAAAACCAAGTTGAAGAGCAGATGAGCTAGCATTGAATTCAGAACAAAGCAAGCTAATAGATTAGAGAGGGGAAAGATCACATTTCAAATTAAAGATGTGTCATGTTAAGATTACTATGACTGGACTTTTTTCATCAAATAAGATAAATTGAGTTACCCATGGAATAATTGGATAAGTGGTTCAAAGTTATATTCACATCAGTACTCAATGGAGAAGCACTTTGTGGACTGATGACAGCAAGATTGTTCTTTTTGGGTCCAAGGGCCACAGACAGTTGACAAAACTTGCTTTATGATGAAGAGGAAATGCCCTTGAAATGGGTGTATCAACGACCCCCAAACACCATCAAAACATCCATGTTTTGATTTAGAATATACTGTGCAGTGTTGCCAATGCATGGAAATAAAAACTATTATAAGGATTTTGTGCTTTACCCGCGTTTTTAAACACACATGCACATGAACTGAAATGTTCAAACTCATTTATTGTCGGCCACATTTTTGTCACATTTATGAATGTTTCAACCTTGCTGCGCCTGTTGTTTCAGCTGAAGTCTAGCAAAATAGCTTCTTTTAGCCAAATCCGTTACAGCTGCTGGTGGGGAGAATGCACCGCAACATAGATTTTCATACTTTCTAAAATGCTCTGTTTGGATCTGCTTAGTTTGCTCTCATATGCTTATCACAAATTTTACAAATATGTATGGATGTTTGTTACAAAGGCCTACAGTACCTTTTGAATTTGTGTGAAAGTTTAACTATTTTATGAGATTCTAGCAGCTCTCTGTGTCATAATTAGATATATCTATTGATATATCCATTGTAAGTCGCTTTGGATAAAAGCGTCTGCTAAATGACATGTAATTATAAGTAATATCTACAGGGAGCACCAACCACCAATGTCAATCAACTGTCTCAAAATGATGACTCAGTGTCTTATAATTATGATTTGCATTATGCTGTACAGTGAAGATGGTGCTCCTCTGGTGCCCACATATCAAATGAGTTGGTAGCTGCTGGGTCATCAACCGCTGGGACCCTTATCCTGGAACATCTCCTGAAGATTTAGATAATTTAATAATTAAGTTAGGGTTAGGGTTATTAATTAAGTTTGCCTGTTTGGTTGTATGAAGGTTGTGAGAAAGTAACCTTCTTGGAACCAAAAAGGAATGTTCTCTAAAAGTTGTATTAGGGTTGTGAGAAACCAAAAACTAACGTTAGGGGAATGTTAGGAAAACTTTCCATATCTACCACAGGGGAACCTTCAGGGAACGTTCCTACAACCAAACGTAACAAGCCAAGAGCATTCTAGGAACCAAATATTGTTAGCTGCAGTATAGTTAACCTTCTCTAGGTGTGATTAGCTCCCAGAGACTAGTTGCATCTTCTCAGCCAGAGCCAGAAAGTTGCTTTCTCTGCCTCCTCCAATATCTCCTTGGTTGCCTTGTGGAGTTTGGCTCCCCTGTATTTTGACTTTGAAAAATAAAACACTATTTCAAAATTATTAATTTTGAGATACTATCTAAAAATGTTGACATAGCATCTCGTAATTATTTGATGCTAATAGTATCTCATTATTATGACTTAGTATCTCATAATGATGAGATATAATGTAGCTATAATCTGAACGGGACTGCAGAGCAAATGCAGGAACTGAAATAATGTCACATGTATCTCAGTGGGTTTGGTATTTCCACTGCAGAAGTGAACTCAACAGAGCTGAAACCTGCCTCAGCTGGACCACATGTAAAATAGTATGGTTGTATGACATCAATCACAAGGTATGGTTTAACTCTGTGGGAATGGATGGCTTCAAGTTGCAGGCAGCTAACACACACACACACACACACACAAACCCTTCAGAACATGACATGGGTTGAATTCAATGCTCAGGTTCAAACACTTGACAAATCTCTGCCAGTTGATATTTTCCAACATGAGGAGAAAGGATTGGATTCTTCTGAAGTTCGCAGATATGCGTGGGCATCTCTTTGCTGCTTCTCACGGCTTCTTAAGTTGAACTTTCAGGGTTGTTATCAGGTTCCGTTCCAGAGAAAATCGGCCTCCATATCAACCAGTGTCCACATTTACTGACCTTTCAGTGTGACAAAACATTTATCAGCGTAAATACGGACACATGAGGTACAGCTTTACTGACACCACACCGTGGACCGTGGAGGGTTTTTTGGAGGACACTCGGTTGGAGCTTTTTGTCAGTCGAGTTTGAGCGAAGGAAGGAAAAAAAACTGTCAAGTTATCACCGGAAATCAGGTGGTTACACCTTAAAATTAAAGCCCGGCATTGGTCATATAGCGCACAGAAGGCAGGTGAGCAACTATCGATTAATTATTTTTCTACTTCTGCTTTCTGGTTAATCGAGTACACGTTTCCTCTTTAAAATGCAAATAAACTGTGAAAACGTTGGTCTGTTTCCGCAGACCTCAAAAATGACTACGTCCTCAAGCAAAAATAGGCTATATTCCGTACTTATACGGAGTTTACTTATAAAGGGAAACTACAAAATTGTTTTTCATTTGATTATTATCAGTGAAATAATAAATACAGTAAACTAGATGAGAGAAGATGCTAGTTGTGCCTGAAATCTTCTCCTGTTCAGCATCTCTGTCCTGCTTTGCAATATTCCCAATGTTTGTTTTTTATCTGATACATTCTCACACAATACTGTCTGAGGAGTCTAAACTCTGTGTGCTCTCTAGTTAACATACTAAAAGGAACCCCCAGATCACTTACATCAGGAGTTCAGAACAATGCACCCAGACCACTTACATCCCCACTGTCCAGAACATTCACACTTGTCCCTGCACCCATGCAGCAGCTATCCTACAACTGAAACCTAAACCTGCTATCAGAGGTGGGTAATAACCAGTTACATTTACTTTACTTTTTGGATAACTTTTTACAGTAGAATTATGAATACAATAATGCAAGCATATGTAGAACTGTAACGGATTGCCTTTATTCTGCATAACATTCTCTGTGTTTGCCAGATTCATGTACAGTGAATTTGGTCAACATCACTCCTTGCAATAAAGACTTATACTACTACTGTTCCCATCGGGGACAGTCGTTTTTCGGCACAACACCCGGACCATAGCGGAAAAGGGGCCATATAGCTGTTATTTTGAAAATTGTAACCGGAAGTCATTAGTTTGATCCCGGTTGACTTGACGCTGATGTGTGTGTGTGTGTGAGATGCAGACAGACGCCGGCAGGCTGGATGATGGCGTTGACTGGGCTGCTGCTGGTGGAACTGTGTCTGTACGCCAGCTGTTTCGTGTGTGGAATTGTTGCCGCCGCATCTGTCACCATCGTCCAGGTAACTCGTTTGACTTAAATACTCAATTATGATACTTTTAAAAACAGTTCTTCATCCTCTTCCGGGTAAGACTCGCCTTTTTCAGAGCGCACGTCTTCGCATTGAAACAGTTTAAAGTTCACGAAACAGCCAAAATGACCCTTAACGTCAAGTTTCATAAGTTTAAGTTTGATTTTATAGCTTTTGGTTTTAAGTTAATGTTCGTAGTTTTATCCTAAAACGAGCGTTATACCAGGTCATTTATTCGCGTCAACATGATTTCCTCTGTTTCTACTCACATGGGTTAAACAATAATTTCATACAACAGCACATTTTTCTGGACGCTACATTCAATTGTATTTCTTAGTAATCGTCGTAAGCAGAGCGAAAAACGAGACAATAATATAGCACGTAGGTACAGACAGGCGCTTTCACTTTTACTCTGAGGTGAATCCCAGGTTTCTCCCCATCACGAGTCTCCACTGTTATATCAGTTTTGGTTTATATGTAGATTCAAACATTTTAAGATGATGTTTTAGTAAGAAAAAACAACAACTCCTCACCAGGAACTGCGCAAGCACGTGAGAAAAGACCATAAATGTGAATGTGCTCACGCCCGAACAACAGTCATGTGTCCTGGCACAAATCCTGTTTTCCAATTATTGTGCTTCCACTGTGTGTTGTTGTGAGACTGCGGGGTCAAAGCAAGATGTCAGGCAGGAATATACACTCACTGGCCACTTTATTAGGTACACCTATTTGCACACACACACCATTACAAGATAGTGAATTTGACCTCTCGAGGATGGCCCTTGACCTGTCCCGAGATTTGAACAACCCTTCCCCTATCCTGTATGTATTCTCCTGTATGATTTTGTATCAATATGTAATTTACATATTTTACAAATTCATATATACTCGAAAAATATTGCACTTTTTATCACATTGACAGAGAAGAGAGAGAAAAGAGTGCTTCATCATAGCTGAATTATAATCAATAAAACTCCCAATCTGCTGGGATTTTCATGTAGGGCTGTGCAATAAGTGGGTATTATATCTACAAGATATGGTCTTAGATTTTGGATCTCGTCATATCATGATAATTAGGTATCTGTTATCCTGGTTTTAAAGGCTGTTGATTTGATAATCATCATGTATATTATATTGAGCACATTTGTGAAGCACACTAAATATTATCTATATTCATTAAAAAATATACATGGAATTGACAAAATTATCTTTTCAAATAGCCACTTAATACCTCAATAACCCTAACCCTTAACACTTGTTTAACTTAAAGCCCAAGTTTTTTGTTGACCATATTTATAGTCTAACATGTAAAAATATTGTTCTTTTAACATCAAAAAGCCAAAGAAATAAAGTAGGTATTACCCAAAACGAAAGGTAATAATAACTGTATTTTAAGATCATGTAATACAGATCATAAACATAGATATTTTATTATAGAGTGTATTTACAGCATAGACCCTTCACTACTCTTCTTTTAATGAGTCCAGAGAAACAACCTGTGTGCAGCTTTGTATCCCCATATGTTTCTTATAGTGGGATATAGACTAAAAATATACAGATATCATCGCCCTGCTGCCATTTTCATGCACAACCACAACAAGGGTTTACAGCCAATAGTCTGAAAAAAAAGTAAATGGGTTAAAATGCCTTGTGAAATTTGATGAACCACTCGTTACGTCCAAGGTATGAAGAGGATGATCACTGAACGCACTTCTTTAGTGTTAGAAAAATTGAAATTGACTTTAAATATGGGCAAATTCTGCTATAACACAAATAATTAGGCTTCAAATGAAATAAGTGTTATTAAGTCACTTTTTAAAATGTAATTTTTTTCAATTCTATGTATATTTAAATTAGTGCTGTCAGTTAAACGCGTCATTAATGGCGTTAACCTAAACCCATTTTATTCCTTTTAGCCTAGCAAACGTTGTAGTTTTTTTCACATGCTGTTGCAACAACTAGTAACTTTAGAAATACTACAACACCACACCAGATCTAGCTAGACCAGAAACAAAACAACAGGCACACTGCACACACTTGAATACAGCGGGCTCGCTGTATTCAATGCAGCCTGGATCATTTCTCGACGCACTCCCCACATCCAAGTAATGATGTATGCAGTGTTATCAGCCAAGCTGGCAGAGCCCTGAATCATAGTAAGGAGACCTCTGAAGACCGCTAGCTCCTTTAGCTCGGATTAGCTCATTACGGCAACAACATAGTAAACCACGGGACTCCGTCTGCAGGGGTCTCAAACTCAAGTGACCTTGGGGCCACTGAGCGTCTGGTGTGGCCAGTAGGGGGCCAGTCAAGTAAAAAAACATTAGAAGTGAAAAACTATTCATATGAGAATTAAATTCATAATATTACACCACAATATTGCAATTATAGATATTTCACAGAATTTCAAAATAAAAGTGTGTGTTGACCACTGTGGAAATATTTTGTGACAACAAAACCACATTGTGTAAGCTATATTATGCGCGTGTAGCATAGCACTGGACATCTCCACATGCATCATAAGGCCAAAAACAACTCAGTTAACACAGGCAACTCTTCCGTCCTCATTTGGTGTAAAACTTACTTCAAAATCAACCTGTCCTCCAACTGAAACCTAACTATGGGTCCTTTTTTAACTCGAATACACACAGGTGTTACTGAGGTTAGGGCAAAAAAGACAGGGTTAGGCAGTAAAAATTAAAACAAATGGTATAGTTCGGGAGTCGAACCAGGTTGCTGTCATGTATACAACTGCTAGGGGCGCTGGTTTTGAAAACGTAGACATAGGTCTTGTTTCCTGCATACGACCTATATGTACGTTTCATTGGAGGACAGGTTCTTCAAAATCCAAGTCATGCTGATGCGATAACTAGCTCTATAGTTATTTGTATATTATGGGGGCAGGACTAGGTAAGCTTTGCTTCTCCCGCTTTCCCTTTCGGTTATGTTTATTGTGTGAACTGCACTGCTGTGTGATGAATGATCTAAATGTCATGACCGAAATAAATAAATAAATAAATAAATCAGACGTGCGGCCTTATTCGGTGGTGAAAACCCTGAATTTAAGCATCTACTGGTTATTGTTACGTTCATATTGTTAATAAGTCATTTAAATGTTACAATAAGGCCATAGTGTGGTACATCGCAAACACATGATGGACATTATATCACTCATTACACCATGTAGAATGGGAATAAAAGAAAATCCCATCTACGCTAACAGAGAGAAAAAAAGACTGAGAATTAAATTGTGACCGTAAAATCAAATCATTTCATTACATGTCATTTAGCAGGTGCTTTTATCCAAAGCGACTTACAATGGAATTGAGTACAATCAGCCAGGGGTGGAGTCAAACCTGCGACCATGATGTCTTTCGCACACAGGGTACCAGTCTTAACCACTGAGCCACTCCACCCAAATCGAGACAAGTATTTGGAGAATCGTGACGAACCTATTTATGATGCAAAAAACTCTGTATGTATAATATTAAGTGGTGGGTCACATGAAATAGATTGGAGGAAATTTGACAGCAGCAGAGCTGAAATTTAAACTAGGATCAATTTTCAACAATCTGAAACAATTACTCAGTTATTGAAGTAACCGTTATTAATCCTTTACTAAATGAATGGTCAACGCTTTAAATAATCGGTATGAAAGTTTTTGTAAAATAAATTTAACAAGCTCTATGATTTTTCAGCTCGAACGTTTTTTTAAATTTTTTGCTTTCTTTGCTCCACAGATGACTCGATTATAAAAGAACTATAAGTTGCAGCCATAATCATCACTGCCTTTCTTTCCTTCCTTCCAGGGTAATTTCGGAGGTCAGTGTATGCTGTACGGTCTTGTTAGCTACAATGCTACAGCGAACCTCATTGGAGTCCAGTCGTCCACCTCCCCGTCTCTGTGCTACTTTGTGTCGGCCATATCGGTCATGGTGGCCGTGGTGTGCTTCTCCCTCTCTCTGTACTGGGTGTACACACTCTGCATCGATAGGGAAGTGAAAAGGTGACTGCCATATTTGTTGTATTATATTTACTCGGGATGGGCATGAGTATTCGATTATTCACTGTATATACTATTTGTTGTATATTAGAAAGATACAAAACAAAAGTTTAATCAATGATTTCATTTATAAAAAAAATCTTTTCTCTCCGATGACGACCTAATTTGTGGTACATCGATTACAACAAGGTGGCATTAGCATTTTCTTTAACATGGAAAACAGTACCGTCTAACAAAAATAATAATATTACTAGATAACTATATACACTAGTTTTAACCTGAAAAAAAGGTTTTGATGCAAAAACATGGGCAAAACAGTAAGATATACAGGTTTTTATGTTGTATTCATTTGTTGTGTGAGCTGCTGTTTTGATATAAATGACATTAGGGCTGCAACTAACGATTATTTTCATGATTGATTAATATGTAGATTATTTTTTTGATTCATCGTTTGGTCCAAAAAATTTGCGTCTTGTACCTAAAAGGGATATTTGAATGAAATGACTTTGGTAGAAGTTGAAGTCCCCTCTTATAATATTACTTGAGCATGACGTTTACTTTACTTAAGCATCAAAAGTAATTTTCTGTTATAAAATGTACTTAAGCTGTAGAAGTAAAAGTATCAAATAGGTGAGTAGTTAGAATTGAGTGACAGTAGCTCAGTGGTAGAGTGTGTTGTCTTTCAACTGTGTGTTTGATTCCCAGCGCCCCTGTGTGTCTTTGGGCAAGAAACTTAACCCCACGTTAAGGGGGTTAAGCGGTGGGGGTTAGGCGGTGGCTGTGCTGGCAGCATGTGAATGGGTGTGAAAGATGAGTGATAGAAAATGCACTGCACATAGCGCTGTATGATTGTTAGAGTGAACGGGTGAATGGCAAAATCTGTAGTGTAAATCAGCTATATAAAGTAATGTAATAATCAGTGTAAAGTGCTATATAAATACAGACCTATACTTTCTTACCTTCTCTTCTTCTCCTGATTTTATTTGGTACTAATGAGTAACAAACATCATTAGGGGAAATATATTGAGTAAAAGTGCACAATTCATTTTGGAAATGTAGAGCAGAATTTTTTTTAGAAATATAAATAAAGGAAACGTACGGATATGTGAAGTATGTCTTATCCACAAACCAAAATGGTTCTGTTGTAATGAGAAGGCTACATCACCCTAAATAGACATGAAAGTGCTTGAATTGTGTGCTTGAAAGAAGGAATTGGTCCGGCAACCGTTTATCAAAATAGTCAAGGATTAATTTAGTAATACTGTATATTATTAATTGTTACAGCATGAGGAAGATTTTTGCATTGTGAATGTTGCTCGTTTCAAAAGTAAAGAGCTATGATGTGGTATGTTATATGTTTTTAATGCAGAAATGTATTGTTTTACTATAATGGTTCATTCATTGTAAAACAACTACTTTTATTTGCTTAAACAAGACAAAGACAAAATATAGTGGGTGTTTGCAGAGGAGGTTTCTCATGATGTCTAACTGCAGGGTTCTCATGCAGAAGTTGTTTTTAAAGTAGCAGCACAGGCTTCAGAATCAATGGATTTTATTTACAAAATGGTCAAACTTTCCTCATTTGGTCAGAGGTTAAAAGAACATTTTATTTCTTTATCTTCAAAGCGCTGCTTCTGTCTGCACTCTGTTTCCCCCACAGGGAGCGTGTGTGGATGAACCTGATTGTGGCCATGTGCGGTGTCTTCCTGTTCTTCCTGCTCATCACGGGCTGCATGCTGAAGATCGGACGTGACTCTCTCTGCAACTCCATCACGAGCGCCGTTCCCAACGTTACCAGGTGAAGCGCACACACACAAACCCAAACATCAAATCACAACTGAAACTTAGGCCTGGTTCACGCTGGATTCTTTGCGGCTGCATTGTCATTTTATTTCTCATGAGAGACAATCTGCTGATATTGATATTGACATATTCTACCAGAATGATTACATCAAACTTCTCACTGAGGTTTTAGTGTCTGGGCGGAATCTGAATAGATGAAAAACTCAAGTATTATACCGTTTAAACTATTTTTATAGAGTGTAAATAGGAATCATGTGACGTGTTCTGTCAGAGATGAATCAAAAAGTGAAGTCAAATCATACGTGTAGTGTGGGGAGACATGAGCGAGACACAACGCTCATGCCACGCACTCAGTGAAACCTGGTGACCTTCACTTCACGTTTTACCTGTGTTTTTATTTGTACCTTTAAATCCTTTAAAAACATCACACAAAAGAAAGTGAGAGAAGACGACAAAGACAGATCGTCTTTGTCGTCTTCTCTCACTTTCTTTAGTCACTATGTTCTTTTGTTTTTGGTAACACCCAGCTGATTAGACTAGAATAGGGTTCCCACAGGACAGGTCCTTGAAATCCTTGAAAGTTTGTGAATTTGAAAACAAAATTCAAGGCCCCAGTTCCATGCACCCTGTGTTGCTTGATGTACGTAGACTAGGCCTCTGCAGGACAAATGTTGACTCATAATTGGTCAAATCAATAAAAGTGGACACCATGGGTGAACCAGCTCTTACAGGTTGCCCTCCATTCTTAAGCTGTGACAGCACATTCAGTCCTTAGATTTGAGGGAATTCCTTGAAAAGTCCTTGAATTTGATGTCAACCAATGTGTGGGAACCCTCTAACATGAAATCTGTTTTTGTCTGTGAAGATGTGAAGAGGCCCAGACCAGAAAATGGGTCAGTCCACTGAATGGAGAGCGGTTCTACAACAGTCTGCACAAAGCTGAGGTCATTGGCTTGCATTTTATCTTCATCTTTATACAACCAGTTCTATGCTAGTCAAAATAAACAGTCCGCTTTGATTGCTTGCCATGGAAAACAACTACATTAAGTAAGATTTTCACTGCCACATTTTCATGCAAGCAGAAATAACCCAGTTTTCATCAATTTGATTTAGATTTAATTGGCAAGAAATAGCCTAAGTGTATTAGAGAAGTGTTTTCTTTAAATCGCTTTATGCTGGCAGCTGCCGTAAAAACCACTATTTACTTAAAACCCAAATCATTGAACAAATACCTTCCTCGTTGTCTCCCTCTCAGACAGCGGTGTGGATCAACCTCTTCTTCTGGCTCATCATTGGGGTTCTGGTTGTCGTTCAGCGGCGCCAGAGTCCGCTGACTAAGCTGATCGTGGCAGGGTACGGCGGGCCAGCCGGCGGCCTTTTTGGTGACCCAGGTGTGACGGCTGCAGAGACTGAGCCGTTCTTCCACCGTCCTGCAAGGCCACAGTGAGGACACAGGGTCGCAGGAGCTGCAGTCACATGGAAAGTTTGAATACACCTGTATTTCATTCAGGAGCTGCATTGTTTGTGTGAAGACATTACAGATACTGACTTTATTTTGAATTGGGTTTGCTAAATAAACTTCTGTTGGGAAGTTTATTTTGCATCCATCCATCCATCCTTCTACGAACATCTGTAGAACCATAGTTACCCATCATCCCTTCCTTTTCATGATCCCGATAACTTTACATCTCCCATAGGACACAATTTAACCCTCACGATGTACACAGTAACCAAACAACAGAGTGAAGGATAAGTGCTTCCTGTGTTGATAGGTCCAAAACAAACTACTGTACCACTACTACTACTAATACAAAAACAAGTGGTTAGGACCATTAAAAATGTTCGCTTCATTTTCCCGTCTGCAGAGTCGCCCTCTGGTGGTTATTTGCTACTAGGCTTCACTTTCCAAACTGGAAAACTAGTGTCCACCATGTCCACATGTTGTCCAACACTGACTGAGAGGAGACTTTCATTATAGAACATAAAAATAAATGTCGTTTGAAAACCATTTGGAGCATTCACCAGTGTTGGTTATATTCTTAGTTAATGGAGTAAAGTAATCATGTCATCCATAAAATGTTGATCAAACCTGGAAATTATGTCAAATTACTTTTTTTTGTTCAAAAACCAAATGTTTTCAGTTTCAATGATTTCTTTGTTATATTTAGCAAAGAAACCAGAAAATATTCACATTTAACCCGATGAAATAATTCTCAAAATAGTTAATCAATTAATAATCAATTCATCGAGTAATTGATTCAGCCGAGATAGACAAGTGTGAAAAGGATATAAGGTTTTTAAAAAAAAGATACATAGAATAAGAAATATCGTAAGAAAAATGGAACTGAATTACAAAAAAAGTATTAAATGTTTTAATGTTGTATGTATATCATATTTACAATGTATCAATGGACACCTTTGAACAGCAGAAATAAAACAAAAAAACAGAAGAAAGTGCAGTGGTTTGTCTGTATGTAGTGAACTGACTGTGACAGAGTGACATATGAATGGTACTCCTGCAAAGCAGATCTTCCACAATCTTAACCCGGTAACTGTGGGCGAAGCCAATTTCATTATAATGTCGTGGTCCCTCAAGTGACAGAGGAACACCTACAGTTAGGTGCTCACTGGTCAAGTCATTACAAAACATACACGTCACATGTAACATCAACTTTTTTTTGACGTATGAAGTGCTCACTAAATGTTCTGATGGTGTCTTTTCCTCACTAAAGGTGGATTTCATGTAGTTCAGTGTCAATACCTTCCGGCCAAAAATGGGGCAAAAGAAACTTGTTAGGACTTTGTTAGGACTTGTTAGGACCTGTTAGGACTTTGTTAGGACTTGTAAGGACCTTTGTTAGGACTTGTTAGGACTTGTTAGGACTTTGTTAGGACTTGTTAGGACTTGTTAGGACTTTGTTAGGACCTGTTAGGACTTTGTTAGGACTTTGTTAGGACGTCATAGGATTGTGTTAGGACCTGTTAGGAATGTGTTAGGACCTGCTTAGCAGTCCTTTTAGCAGAAAAACTAACAGTAAATTAATAATTCAAAAACTGTGGTTAATAGTTTGTATAATATTTATATCTCTACATAATGTACATGTCATGGATTGTTGGTTGAAGACTTAAAAATCGTAACACCCATACAAGGACTTGTTAACGACACATCATAGTTTTAAATTTGCTATTTTATCTGTCATATTAGAAGTTCACTATGAAAGCATCTTTCAACTGGAAGGCTGTGGGTTCGATTCCCAACGCTGTTCGTCTACATACTGATGCTTATCGGCTGGCAGCATGTGAATGGGTATAAAAGATGTGTGATGGAAAATTAAAAAAAAATAAAAATTTTATATGTGTATTCCGTAAGAGGCAACTGTCACTGTCCAAAACAAGATGAAAAAAATCAAGTATTTTTTTTTTGTTACAGGAATTTCATGAAAGAGCAACACAGTGTGTGTGGACAAAAGTGAAAGGACCAACAACTGTGTGAAATGTACTGCCACACATGAAAGATGCGCAAGAAAAAGTGCTGCACGTGTGAGTGAATATGTGTGTGAATGGGTGAAGACCATCTGAGTGGTCACTATATTATAATATTATATATATAATATTAATGCTGCTAAGCTAACAGAGCGAGCATATTCAAAAATGCACTCCCTTAATAAATCAGTATTACAGATAACATTTCATTTAAACATGTCTTTATTGACCTATTGACTATTTGAGTAGCATTTTTGCTTGAAATGCCCATCCATAAAGGGTGCCAGTCTCACATGAAGACGAAGATAGGAATCATCTAAAATAATTTATAAAAACATGGACAATTTAAATAAATGTGCTACACGTTCAAATGTGCATTCAAATGTAGTTTAAAAACGCTAACTTCTCTCACTTGTTTACAGGGAGTGCCGGTCAAGTATTTCCATTTTTTCTGAAAGAGCAAAAAAAAAACGCAAACAGACAAGGACACATATGGACAATTCTATGGGAACAAAAGAGTGATAGAGAAGTTTGCATGTTGAAAGTAGAGATGGGCAAAATTCACACACAAAATAATGGTATGAGGCATGAGAATGGTGCTTTGGCGTGTCCTAGTGGTGATATGCGGTAACAGAATATCACCAGTAGGCTATAACCGAATTGTAAGTACCATGTTTTGGGTGAAATTCCTTCGTCATGTACCACACACATTTTCCATTTCATACCCTGGTGATTAATGTAGAAATAAAGGTCAAAGGTCAGATTTATTTACAACCCCTGTGTAATAGAGAGGTAGTGCTGCTTGTGTAGTTGCAGGAGTATTCCTCTAGAGGGCAACTTTGACCAAGTGACCACTGAAGGGTGTAAGTGAGTACAGCAGAAACTGCCATGTTGCAGCAGCACCTTCTCCGGGGTGTTATGATGCAAACCGTTTTAAAAGTACGATTTACGATTTTTTTAATCGCGCTTTTACAGACTTCTGGTTCTGACGCTTAAACAAAATGTGATCAAATATAATCAAAACGCTGCGAGCAGGGTTCGAACCTGCGCGGGAAGATCCCATTGGATTTCAAGTCCAACGCCTTAACCACTCGGCCATCGCAGCTGCGTGATACGTGTGGTATTTTACGTTATTGTTGTTCATACGTTATATACGTATATATTTTTTTTGTACACAACAACCGCAAATGAAGCACTGGAGGCTTCCTCTAACAGTAGATAAAACATGTTGATAAACTGACAATATCGTGTAGATAAGAACAGATTTACTCTGACAAATGGAAAAAATGGAAAGCGAAAGGGGAAGCGGGAGGAGACATAGATACAGAAGAAAAAGACCAGGAGCAGATATATAACTTTATTCAACTGTTATATTACAACAGTTGAATACAGTTTGTTGTTGGTTACAGTGGTGTCACCAACATTCAAACCATCATGGACAGTGTCTTCCTTTATTTCCATTGGATAGATAGATTTCCAAAGGCACATACAAAGGTTAATATATAACAAAAAATGGCTTTGATAATGCACTTTAAAGGCAACAGTGCTTACAAAAAATGGCTTTGATAATGCACTTTAAAGGCAACAGTGCTTTGATAGCAATTATAACAGATAGATAGAATGTTAGCTTTGCCTGCTAGAAAGTTCTACACCGTCATTCGTTTTCGCGTGGTCAAGTGAGCCGTCATTCGTTTTTAAGTGCGCCCATGCAGTCGAACTTACGGTAAATGCTGGGAGTCGGCTGAGAATCAGCGCCGCTGGTTTGATACCGAGCGAGATCACTTCCGGTTTTCAAAATGGGTTAGGGTGCAATCAATCGAGCTGATAGCCAGAAGCTATTGAACTAAATATTTTCCTTAACTTATTTAGATTTTTACTGTACAATAAAACTTTGAGGATTAATTTCTCAAAAATTATACAGTAACAATGTTTGATAATGAGTGAGGTAGTAGTCAGCATGCTCCTGAGTTCCACCGTACCAACCATTGTCAGAACTTATGGGCAAAAGTGATTTTATTGTACAGTAAAAATTGAGTTTTGGGCCTTATTCTGAGAAAAAAAGAGACACCTTTGATGCTTAACTTCTCAAAAATTATACAGTAAAAATGTTTGATAATGAGTGAGGTAGTAGTCAGCATGCTCCTGAGGTCAACTGTACCAACCATTGTCAGAACTTATTGGCCAAAGTGATTTTATTGTTCAGTAAAAATTGAGCTTTCTGTTTTTTTCTTAGTAAAAAAAAGACAACTTTGACTCTTAATTTCTCAAAAATTATACAGTAAAAATGTTTGATAATGACTGAGATAGTAGTCAGCATGCTCCTGAGTTCAACCGTACCAACCACTGTCAGAATTTATGGGCCAAAGTGATTTTATTGTACAGTAAAAATTGAGTTTTGGGCCTTTTTCTGAGTAAAAAAGAGACAATTTTGAGGATTAATTTCTCAAAAATTATACAGTAAAACTGTTTGATAATGACTGAGGTAGTAGTCAGCATGCTCCTGAGTTCAACTGTACCAACCATTGTCAGAACTTATGGGCCAAAGTGATTTTATTGTACAGTAAAAATTGAGTTGTAGGCCTTTTTCTGAGTAAAAAAAGGACAATTTTGAGGAATAATTTCTCAAAAATTATACAGTAAAAATGTTTGATAATGACTGAGGTAGTAGTCAGCATGCCCCTGAAGTCAACTGTACCAACCAATGTCAGAACTTATGGGCCAAAGTGATTTTATTGTACAGTAAAAATTGAGTTGTAGGCCTTTTTCTGAGTAAAAAAAGGACAATTTTGAGGAATAATTTCTCAAAAATTATACAGTAAAAATGTTTGATAATGACTGAGGTAGTAGTCAGCATGCTCCTGAGTTCAACTGTACCAACCATTGTCAGAACTTATGGGCCAAAGTGATTTTATTGTACAGTAAAAATCTAAATAAGTTAAGGAAAATATTTAGATCAATAGCTTCTGGCTATCAGCTCGATTGATTGCACTTGTCTTATTTTGAAAACCGGAAGTGATCGCGCCGGTATCAAACTAGCGCTGATTCTCAGCCGACTCCCAGCATTCACCGTAAGTTCGACTGCAAGGGCGCACTTAAAAAACGAATGACGGCTCACTTGACCACGCAACGACGAATGATGGCTCACTTGACCGCAGTCACTTGGCCTACTGATTCCTGAATCTAAGAAGGCCACAACAACTACAAATTTTACCTTTCAAAAGTAACATTCACCCACAACTGGGTACATAAAGCTACATTCTTGGGTATGACCACCAGCTTACCAGATTTCGTCGGCCAATCTTCGACTGGACTAGACAGGAACTCGGGACCCTTCTGCCACCGCTCAATTAATTTCCCATGGAGCCCATCAGAGAGGGATCCACCCAAGTGTCCTTAGTGTGAATCACACCTTTTTGCTGCGCAGGTGTTGTTAGATCGATGGGGTCGTACAACCCAGCGATCTGGCTCAGTAGGACTCGACGAGTTAATGGGTTTGGTGCTTTTACATCCACTTCTCCTTCAGTACGGTCAATCCCGGTTCTCATTTTCTCAAGGATCCTCCTCCAGTCGACTGGCTTCTCATGGTATCTGGTGAGAACTGCTGTGAAGGCTTTTCTCTGGAGTCTGTTCACTGTCTCTCTAGAAATGTAAGTGGGGATTGGCGTGCTGGACTTCAAAAGCTCCACTCTTGTGAGCAAGGACCTTTGGCTTTTCAGAAACAGCAAGAGGTTCTCGAAATAGTAGTTCCCGGGGCTGCTTACATGTGCAAGCCACTGGGTTATATGTATATAACAAAAAAATGGCTTTGATAATGCACTTTAAAGGCAACAGTGCTTTGATACCAATCATAACAATAAACAGATAGATAGAATGTTAGCTTTGCCTGCTAGAAAGTTCTACAATTTGAATTTGGCAGAGTGGTTAGTAATACAGTTTCCTTTGGGAAGAGATGTTTTTCGTAAATTACTTCTTATCTCAGATATCTGTGGTCTTGTCTTGGGGTCTAACCCTAACCCTAACCCTGAGGGCCACCAATGAAAACGTTTTTGGAAACATTTAAAAAAAAAAAAATGAGTTTCTGACTTTAATCTCAAACTGGAGAACCTGGTAATACAAATACTTTGTGAACATGCCTGGTACAGCACTCAAATGCAGCTGCAATTACAGAGACTCAGCCACTCCTCACAAGCCATCACCAAGGTGTAAAAAAAAAAACAAATACAAAGACCTGATAATCAGGATTAATGATCTTAATGGCTCATAGACTGACTTTAATCTCAAAAGTGAGGTGATTCCCAGTTATTTTTGTTATGAGTTTTCAACAGGGTCTTATTGGAACATGCTGTAGTTTTCATAGATCATGTGAAGCACTGTGATTTTCCTGGTGAAATATTAATATTTTCACAGTCACACTCTGATGTTTTTCAATCTGTACTGCAGCCACCGCCCAAAGGACAATGTTTTTACTTGGCCATAATGATAACCAATGTAGATGTCTGTTCTCTGGAGGAGTTTCCTTTTCTCTCTCTATCTTTATGGACCTGAGGCACGTGCACACACACACACACACACAGGTTTACACTGTTGTTCTTAGTAGGACAGCCTAACCAAAACCATGTTCCTAATCTTAACCATTTAATGCCTAACCCGAACAAACTAACCACCTACAAGGCATGTAAGTGAGCTTTACTTTGAATTTGTCTTGCTATGTAACTTCAAAGCATTGAAAAACTGTTTTTAACTGAAAGGCGTCACTGCTTTCTCTGAATTGGACCTGGGGCAAAAACAAGGGTCCTGATACTGGCTGCAGGGGGCAGTATGGAGTCCCTGATGCTGCTCAATCAGGACTGAAAGGTGGCTCCTGGCTGATAAGTGACCTGAACTGTGCTCCCATCTTGATCATTGTGTAGTGCAGGGGTGTCAAGTCAAACTCATTGTAAGTCATGGGCCACATACAGAGTAGTCTGATCTCAAGTGGGCCGGTCGAGTAAAATAATAGCTGTCATGGAAAATAACACTTGCTCTCATACATTACTTGGTTTAACATACACACACACACATCTAAAACTTTCTCCCATCTCCCCACTGCATCTCTGGAGCTCAGCCACAGTGATCTTTGGGTTCTTTACCTCTCTCACCAAGGCTTTTCTCCCCCATTGCTCAGTTTGGCTGGACGGCCAGCTCTAGGAAGAGTTCTGGTTGTCCTAAACTTCTTCCATTTAAGGATTATAGATATATATAGAGGATATAGAGGATATAGAGGATTCTGTCTCTGAGGTCTTCTGGGCAGTTCCTTTGACCTCATGATTCTCATTTGCTCTGACATGCACTGTGAGCTGTAAGGTCTTGTATAAACAGCTGTGTGCCTTTTCTAATCAAGTCCAATTAATTTATTTAAACATAGCTGGACTCCAATAAAGGTGTAGAACCATCTCAAGGAGGATCAGAAGAAATGGACAGCACCTGAGTTAAATATACGAGTGTCACAGCAAAGGGTCTGAATACTACGGCCATGTAATATATCAGTTGTTGCTCTTTAATAAATTTGCAAAAAATTCAAAATTCTGTGTTTTTCTGGCAAAATAGGGGACTTTGTGTACATTAATAAGGAAAAAAAATCAACATAAATGATGAAGACTGAACAATTTAAGGGGGTCTGAATACTTTCCGAACCCACTGTAGTTAAAAACCGTCAGAGCTCTACAAACTACACGTTTTATCAGAAGAGAAAAAGCTTGAAATAAAGGGTCATCGAGGAAGTCGGTTTTGGTGTAATGGGCACAAACATGACACAAACATTTACATTTGGTTTGACTGCAGCCCCTCAACTGCTGAAGCAGCTCTGTCTCCTGTGGCTGCTTAAAATAGGACTATTGACTCTTCAAACCATTGAAAATCTGGCTCCACATCTGAATCCACTTCCGCCTCTTGCAGTAATCGAACACTGATCCTTTGTTAACTGTTAAGTTAGGGCAGCAGAATTTGACATGGGGAACCCTGATAGTTCCATCATAAAAGAAGGTGTTCACAAGGTATTTCCCAACATTCAAAGTTCTGAAAGTATACCCAGGAAACAACTGCTGTGTTGACTAGACCACTTGAATATCAGGCTAAGAAACTTTCAACATTATTCTGTTAATGTGTAAATATGAAAGACTTCAACAGGGCCTGTGGGGCACCTGTAGTTTCTAGAGTTCTCAGCTGCTTTTGAAATAACACCATTGAACTGTTAGACATCTGAATTAAATGCTGCTGTACAGCCAAAGGTTATAAGAGGGTGACTGAGAGAATCTCCCCGTGGTTAAACAGTAACAGTGTTAATGAGTTTAGAAGGTTCGGATGTAACAGGGGGGATTCTTGGCTCATATAGTTTACTGTAACAATAACAATAAAATCCCTGATACAACGCAATGTAAAGAAAAATCATTCTTCACTATTCACAGACTATTCACTTTAAAATCCCATGTGATGAAGATCATGGGTCTCCACCTCCTCAGACCCCAGGTCCATTAGGCACATGACCCGCTCCATTTTGCCTACCAGGAGATGGTAGGCATCAAGGAAGCGATCATCTCCTCTCCAGCCTCTGAGATTGAGAGACAAGCGTATACAGATGGAGGTTGACGCTCACCTTGTGTCCTGGCTAATGGACTACCTGACAGAGAGACCACAGTACATCGAGCTGAAGGAGTGTGTCTCTAGAATGGTATTCGGCAGCCCCCGTAGGTAGCTTTGTTTAGCTACTAGATGCCTGAAATTTTCCTTGATCAGTACTGATGTTGGCATTTATAAATGGGACATTTTTGGTACTTAAGGTGCTGAGAGTGAAAAAAATATACCATTTTTTAGGGAGCATTCATTTTTCACACTTTTTTAGTAAATGTTGCATGAGGGTTAAAGGGCCATCCTCAAACGTGGTCATGTTCTTGTCTAGATATTCTATTCTTAGAAATCACCTTTGGTACAGTCTTGAAAGAAGCTGTTTTGATTACTGTAGCAACCAGATTTTCCATGTGCAGTCGGACCTCTGTGTTTTATTCCATCCAAAGTCCACTTTCATTGCATGTCTTTATCTTATTTTGTGTCATACAGCTTTTGCCCCAGTGATGATGCAGATACACCTTTTTTTACCACAAAACCCTACATCCTTTTAAATTAGGATTTATACATGACCTATTTTCTGTGACCTTAGTAATATCTACATGTTCTTTTTGTTCATATAAAAACTTAGTCTGGTGTCTTGGCTCAATTTATCTAATCAATCCCCAGATTTTTAAAGCTACAGTTCGTAGCTGAATTACTATTTATTATAGACAGAGGGTTGCAGGTTGAATTCCCAATGGCTTAGGGCCCCATGACCACCAGGGTCATTATGTTCATTCATAAAGTCTTATCTTGTTACAGTTCCATCTCTTTACTTCTAATTTAATTTGTTTATTTTATTCTATACTGTATTTTGTGCTCTTGCAATTGTGAATTACAGAGGTGCTGTTATTGGACTTTCATTGTAATGTTCCTTTTTTAATGGAAATATAATTATTTGTTATAGTCTCTTTTTCTAGATCTTTTTTTGTTTCACTTTTGTTGCACTGTTGCAACTTTTTTTGATAAAATTAGTAAAGTCATTGTGGTTAAAATAACTGTATTGCCTATTGTTTTATTTTGTTACTTTGTGGTAGGCTGACGCCATATTCACCTCTTAGTATTGCGCCATTTTGAACACTAAATGAAAATCAACAGACCATTCTTCTGAGATTACTACCATTAAAGATTAAAGCCAATATAAGGGTGAGAACATTAGGATGGTGCAAGCAACACAGCTACAACTGTGCAGAATTCCTCCGGAACTATCATGTAATTTACTGCTTTTGAACTTGCATTGACAAACGTCCCCAAAATCTAATTTTGGTCTGGGCCCCAGTAAAGCTCGGGCCAGCCCTGCCAGAGGGCAATGTGTGTATTCCCTACTAGTGCGTAATAATTGGTGTGTCCATCCATCCCTTATCTACTGCTTTATCCTCCACCAGAAGGTCGCAGGGGGGACTGTGCCGGTGTGTGTGCAATAAATTCTAATTCCAATCCTAGTTTGGTCCACATGAATAGAAAGGTATAGTGTTATTTGTATGCTAACTCCTTAATCTGAAAACAGGCTCTGTCAAGCAGCATTGAGACAGGTGTTGGACAAATTTATCCCGCACAGTGCAGGAATGTCAGAAACACTAAAATGTTTGCACTGTTTTGCACTTTGCGAACTTTTCACAGCCATGAATTTAATAAGAAATACTTGAATCCAACACCCGAGTCTTAAGCCTTTTTATTCTTTGTGTGTGAGTCCTCCTTTGGTCATATTAAGCCCAATTCAGACAGGGTTATTTTTACATGGAGAAGTGGGGTAAGGTTATTATTATCAGAGCTTCTTGGTGATTTTAGTCCTGTCTGAATGTGCCGAGTCAGGAACCATTACTGGACAATATAGTAGGAAGGATTAAGGCAATTAATATTACAGATGTCCTGCTGTAAAATTACTCTACTTACCCATGTAAAACTAATCTTATCCGAATAGTGCTTTAGTGCCTAATTTTCCTAAATGTCACACCAGAGGGAAAAGAGAGATTCAGTGTGAAGCACCAAATAACTTAAGTCCATTTGATCACGGGGCAATTACGTTGGTGACACAAGGGATGACAAATTATAAAATATTTCTTGATGGATTTTAGATGGCTTTTCCAACTCACCTTGATATTTGGCTGAATAATGTGACTGACATGTTTGAGCATATATTTACAGATCAAAAACTAACTGTTCACCCAGTCTGCAAATGTTTTTTCTTCCACATATAAAGTCAAATTTAACCTCACATAGACTCACACACATACACACATGAACACAGACCTTACGCTAACAATATCCAAATCAATTAAAAGCCTAAATTTAACTCTAAAGCTCACTTAAACGTGAGTCCTCACCTTACAATCGCATCTCATAGGAGTTTTAATTCCCCCCACACACATACACTGATTGTAATAAGAGAGTACTCTGTATAATATCTGCAAGATCATCTAGATTGTAAACAAAAAATTGTAATAGGTAGAGAATGTATGGTTATGATATGATTTTCCTTCCCTCCAACTCATACCAGTCACACCCAGATACAGTGGCCATAGCAACACCTTTATCTAAACCCGTAAAACACCTTAGTCACACAGGTCAGTATCAGACGACAAAGGTGGAGGAGGAAGACTTCAATGATGGTTTACAGTAAAGCGAGACTAAGACAAACAAGCAGAATGACCGGTGGGTGGGTGTTGAAAGGGAGTTCTCTGGTTATCTTGGTTTGGCCAAATTGGAATTTGATTTCTGAATTAAAAAGCACGTTGTCAGTGATGAGGTAGCGAATGGTTCCAAATCAAAGTAACATGCTACTAATCACACGGAGTCAATTGCAATTGATATTTATCCAATCCAACTTTATTTAAACAACCACAGTGCTGTACAGAATAATAAATAAAATACATAAAAGTTCACACGAGGCAATAAAATACATCTAAAAAACAACTAAAATAATTTAAAAGACATAAAACATGGGTAACAGGGGTAATATGGGTAAGTAACAGCAACAAAATAAAACAACAATAATAATAAGACATTTATATTAAATTTAAGATGCAAACAGATTTAAAGATGTAAAACACAAATGCACATAATTGCACAATATGAAACAAAGGGGGCAAAAAACAAGATTAAAAAAATTCGAATGATTTTTAAGAATAAAATAAACAAATAGGGCTGTCAAAATGAATCATTGCGATTAGCCAAGATTAACGGGATACAATAATTGAACACAGTTAGCGCAAGTTAGTTTACTTCTGGTGTGCGTTGACGGCTGACAAGAAAGCTGTGAGCAGCCAAAGATGGCAAGTTCAGCCTGTGGTTGGAGAGTTCTCTTGTAAGCCTTAAAGAACCAGTAAAATAATTGCAAAATCCTCTCAGTGAGGAGCAGAACCAGGAAGTATGTGACAATGTGCCCTCTGACACTTGACACCTGTCACATAATGGTAAGACAGAAGAAACAATCTCGTGTAGCCTGAGTTTGGAATAGTGAGGTGATGGACTACCTTATTGAATTGAATTGAATTGAATTGAATGACTTTATTCCTCCCCCAGGGGGGAAACACACATTCACAACAGCTTGGTTAAAGAAATGAGAATAGAATAAAATAAAATACAATATAGTAAATAAATTACAAAAAATTTAAAATTACACTCTAATATAGAGTAAGTATCAGGGGCAGGTAGATGACGGCGTCATCCACCCCGATCTTCGGCCTGTAGGCGAACTGCAGCAGGTGTACACGGAGCTCACCACCATGCGAAGATGTCTGAGGACCAGCCTCTCCATGGTCTTCATCAGATGAGAGGTCAGGGCGACGGGTCTGAAGTGGCCTGGCTCCTTTGCATGCGCCGTCTTAGGAACTGGAACCAGGAGGTCTTCCACAGGACCGGGACCTTCTTCAGTCTGAGGCTCAGGTTGAAGATGTGCTGACCACCTCACAGAGTTGGAGTGAGGTGTTTTGCAGGTGAGGACGGTTGGTGGATGGTGGCTGTGGCCGCTGGGGTTATGTTGGATTAACTGACGTCTGTGGTTAAGCGAGCAAGATTGTATCGTAGCCAAATTGTTGCCCCACACAAACTTTGAATTGTGATTAATCTAGATTAACGAATTTCCAAAGGTGAAATGAAATAGTATTAATTAGTTTTTAATCTATAGACAGAGGCTGTGTTCTAATAAGGTCAAAAGAGCAGCAGAAGAAGAAAATCGAAAGGAAGGGTTTGCAATAGGTTTATCTTCAGATAAAAAAAAAACTTTTAGAATAATACTATGCCATGTTACCCAGTAGATGCATTCATATGCCACCACTGTAGAAAGAAGACCATACTGTAAGTTATTATTATGCATACAGCTTGCCCTTTTCTGAGGGTCACATGAGGAGCCGGAACATACCCTTGACATCTCGTCCATATAGTGACAAATAACCATAAATATGAGCAAATATGAGAATATGCAGAAAGGTCTTTTTGCTGCAAGGCAACAGTGCTAACCACTATGCCCACCCACAACCTTCATGTGGAGTATAAAGTGGTAGACAAATGAATGAATTCATGAAATTAGGTTGTATCCCTCAAAAATGGTTTTGTTTTGTTAAATCAAAAGTGAGGTATACATTCTTAGATTTATATTTATGTAAGAATTGTTGTTTAACAGTTTTACGCTCTCTTTTGTGCGAATGGTTTGCGGTGCTTTTCGCAGACATTATTCCAGACTCGTGAACATCTTCAACTTTCTGATTATCTGGAACCTCATCTTACGCCAGACTGTCAACACTTAGACATCACAATAAAAGCAGTTACAATTAGTAAGGGTTGGATTCTGATCATGATGCAAGTGCAATCCATTGCCTGTGGGTTCCCATTGCACCATCTACGGTCATTTGGCGACTGTTTTGGTTTCCTACGGGCACAGCAGCTATCCACCATCTTCACTTTTTATGAATACAAGAGTACAGTTGAATGCCCAATTCCCTGGTATATGTTGCATATGGTTTGGAGCAGTATTTCTTACTGCCAAAATGGCATTGTTTTGAAACAGACTGTTACATAACAGGATTGATGTTAGCTACCATAAAGAAGTGATTTTGGAGCTTACATTTAGCATGTAAATTGGTACTCAGTAGTGCAGTTTTTTTTTTATCCAAACTTGGTTGGCATCATGGATGGATGATTTGGGGTAGTATTGAGGTTGTATGGAAAACCCTGCTTAGCATTGTGTCGTAGCACTGATTCTATGCAAAAGTTTGCATCGAAAATGTAAGTTAGCCACAACCACCAGCCAATAGATAAGACCTCTTCTGAGAATTCCTGTAGCAATAGAGATGAATATCATAGTGGCAGGTATAATGTGCAGGACTGGATATTCTGCTTTTGGCTTAAAAAAGAAGTAGTGATACGTGATATGTGTCTTGATGCTGCACTACCTGACTAAGCAGTTCAGGTCAGATGATTAGTCTCTGTGGTGGACAGTGTGAGTCCACCACTGCTGCTGATTAACCAGGACTCCACTATATTGTGCCAACGCAACAAAACCATGAAATGTGTCATTCTTGTCTTCCTGTCTGTGAAGTCAGATCTCACATCTTTGTGTTTAATGTCAAAGCTTGTGTCTGTGACATCACAGCTGCTGCTGCCATTAACAAATGAACAATTTGAAAAATCTGTGGCTAACTTACTTAATAAATAATGTTCACATCTTAATATGTATACATATATATGTATATATATATATACATATATATATATATACATATATATATATATATATATAGATGTTCTTGTTATAAGCTGAGCTCGGCTGTCATTTACACTTTTACACTTTCTTTTTCCAAATAACAATTTGCCACAATCTTAGATGGCACCATGCCAACTAAGATTGTAATAAAATGTACGGTATAAAGATTAATTCCCAGTAACATGAAGACATATTTACTGATATTTAAAGGGTTGTTCAGGGTTTTTAAAGTCAGGACAAACTGAAGGAATACAATATTTTAGGAATGTTTACCAAATTATATCATTAGACCATTAGACAGCCTTTTCTGACTGGAATATATGTTGCTTAGTACACAACTTACTCTCCTGCACCAAAGTAAAGAGAGAAAATCAATGATTTTACATCAAGGGACACATGAGTTGTTAATCTACTGCTGCCTCTTTCAATGAGTTCAAATATGTTATTTTCTGAAGTTTATTTTTAGTTTGAAGTCCTTTGTCCAGATTGACCTCAGTGACACAGACTTACCAAACAAAGCAGCAGTAGACCAGCAGCTTCTGTGTCCCTCTGAACACTGATTTTCTCGATGGACTTCGGTAAAGGAGAGTGAGCGGTTTACACTCAAGACAATGGTTGCTACATTTGGGTTGCCATATCAGTTGTATTATTCTAAGGTCCAGAGCAGTACCAGTGTACATGTCTCTCTTTTAGTTGTTGGTTTTGTTATTGCTCACGGAAATCCCTTTCCCCACACGCCAATATACAGTAATAAGGTGTGTTTGCTTGATCAAAGTATTCTGTTTATTACACAATAAGATTTATTATGTCTCACAGTACAAGTACAAGCTCTTATTTGTGTTAGTGTTTGATGGGCATCTCCACCCACCCTGTGAACTTCTGAGAGGTCAGAAAGCGCACGCAATTCACCTTACTACCACACCCAAAGAGAACACACCCTGGCCGTATCACACACTGTTACTTATTTACACATTTTGCAACATCAAGTATACAGCAATTCAGCATCACCACACGCCAACACGCCCCTGACCCATCTGAGCTCAGGCCTCTATATAAAGCTGTATAAGCCCCGTCGCTATCTTCCTGTCTCTTTCTCCTGCTAACTAACTGTTAGTAATGGATACATTACAATATCTTATTTTGCTATTATGGATGTGCAGCTGCACAACAGGACAGGTCCAGCACAGGTGAGTCCTTCAATAAATCAATGATTAAATACTAATAACAACAACAACAATAATAATAATAATAATAATAATAATAATAATAATAATGATAATATAATAATAAAGATAATTAAAAAAAAACTGAATGTGAACATTTTAATTGCATGACATATTATATGGGTCTCGCCTTAGAATTTCAAAAATCTGCACCCATGGTGTAAAATATATATATATATATGTACATGAACATGAAGGAATCATTTAATTTCTTGCACACATGCCTTATAGAGCTGTTTCGTAAGGTAACAACAATACATTTGACAACCTTGGTACTCTGTAGATAACATTCAGGCTCCTTGGATTTTATCGTAGCTGGAAATGAGTTAATGAAGTCTTTTAACAACTGACAGTTGAATCTTTCATCTTTGTTTTTGTTTTGTTTATTTTTATCTTTTACAGCCTACAGAACACACCAGTTGAAGACGGTAGGTGATTTTCATTATATTCACAACAAACGCAGGTCTTATTAATACATGCTCCTACACAACAACAGCACATAAGTTAAACAGTTACAGGCCACATGCTCACACAGCGCTGAGACAGTACAGTACTACTTATTTACTGTCCTTAAGAGAGATATGGTCTTTACTTCTTTGCAGCTCCTTATCGTTACTATTTACAGCCAACACACACTTTCCCACAACACTGCCATACCTTCTGCCACCTCAAATAATATATAAATGTATATATATATATATATATATACATATTTATATAATTATTGGCATGTTTGAAGTATTCACAAGTTTGAAGTATTTTTAGAACACCTGTCAAATCAACGTAGTATTTAGTATGTCAGCTGTGTGTGTATATATGAAGCCTGCTCTGGTCACAGACGGACCGTGACACAATTTTTCTTTCTTGTCCTAATACATTTGTTTATTCGCATCGCACTTGATGTGTATGGGAGGCTGTGTCGTAATTTGCATCCAAATTATTCACACTTTCGTCCTGTATCTTTGCATTGCATCTGGTGTGCATACACCTTTAATCTAAATGTATGGTTTAGGAACCTTTTTCCAACAGGAAACTAACATTTATCAATTGCTCACTCTACTGCACCAAAATCCATACAATAAATATGCATTTTTATCTCACATTGGAACTCGGAAATTGGAACTGGGAGTGAGTTCACCACCAAGTTCCCCACGTTCCAGTTGAGAAGTAGGAAACACAAACATGTCTCGGGCTAGCCATTGTTAGCAATACCAGTCAAATACGCCAAAAGTGATATTAAGCGTTGTGTGTATGGTGGCAGCTATAATCTTGGAATCCCATGTCGGGGTTGGTGAGGTCGCTTTGAGTTGGAAAAAACATGTTCAGTAGCGTTCTTGTGTGGAAAACACCCCATGACTTTGTAAACTCCGAGTTCCAATGACAAATGGGATGCACTCTTACGTGACTTCAAATGATTGTGTTGGACTGAATTTATACTTTGTACTCAAATTTCTCAAAGTTCGATTAACTAACCCAGATAATGTGGTTGGGACTATTGCATGTATATGTTGAGCTCGACCCAAACAACCCAGAAATAATAGGGTAAGTCAGTCCAAGTAGGAGAAGACAACAGTGAGTGAAATAAGTTTATAATTTAAGATTTGTGAGCTTAACCCATAGAACACAGAGCATTTAGGCAGCTTTGTTCCATTGAATGTTATAACATACAGAGGCTATAAGGATGTGCAGTAGTATCGTGCCAAAAACTACGAAAGATTTTTTAAATTGGATTGAATTTGTGAAATTTGGAAATACGTCACAGTTCAAAGTTTGCTTGGCTTACCAAGGTGCAGCTGTGGCACGGATCTGTGACGTGTGAGCACTAAGGTTAAATAATTAAATATTTTGACATTAATAGACGGTAGAAAGACACATGGCACTCGACATGCTAACAGTTGTTTTGGCCTGTGACGTAATACTAACAAGCTGGAAGGGGGCATATCGCAACCTAGTGGAGTCGAGTCTGACACTCTATTCACTAAATCCATTCTCCACTAGCGCTTGCATACTGGTACAAGGACAGTTTAGCTAAATGGTGAAGTCAAGCTACACCTTAGCTTGATTTAACTGGAAAACATGACTGACTATGTGTCATTATACACAACCACACTCCAGGAATCCCGAACTATCCCTTTAACTGGATGAAAGAGATGATTACACTCCCAGTCCGTGGTCTACCACAGGGCAAACACACTGTTTGTACTATACAATAACTTTCACACTTCAATTCAAGGCGGGGTTACTAAACATACAAACGCAAGAGAGGGCTTTCAGGTCTCAGCTGTGCAGTGGTTCTTTTGCAGTATTTGGATTCACAGTGATTGTTCCTTGCAGTACCTTCATTTTGAAGTTCAGATTTCACATCATCAGGAATTATGTCGTCCTCCCTTCTTGTTTTTTCAATCAATTAAAGCATGTTTCAGGTTTTGAGAAGTGTTTGTATGAGGCACGTTCAGCAAACAGTGCACCACAGAACCCATGCACTTATGAGTACACTTTTCACATACAGTAAGAATGTGTTAGACAGCATTTTCATTCATTCATTTTCAAATAATGTAAATAAGAAAAAAATAAACACAAGTTGTTGTTCTACTGCTAACTCGCTTGATAACTTAGTGTTGCAAAGGTTAATCCAGACTAAGGATTTTATATGGAACAAAGCAACACGTGAACTTACTGATGGAGGCAACAACTAAAATTACAGTTTTACTTTATGGACTGGCAGTGACTGGTTTACAGAGCATCACAAAGTTCTGTTTCATGACAAAATGAAATATCCAAAATGTTATTATAGATATCTGGTGTGTTGATTTCAAAGATGTTGTTTACCCTTGACTGAAATAGCAGTGTTGTAAGGTAACGAAGAACAAATACTTTGTCACTGTACTTAAGTACAAAACTCACGTATATGTACTTTACTTTCTGTATATATCTACCAACTTTTACTTCACTACATTTTCTAAATACATTGTGCACTTTCACTTCAATACATTTCCTGTAACTATCATCGTCACTCGTTACTACCAAATAAAATCAGAAGAAGAAGAGTTGCGAAATGCTGACTGCTTTACACTACAGTTTTGCTAATCACTCATTCACGCTCACATTCATAAAGAATAGTGGGTCCAGGAAATGAACCTACAACCTTCCAGTTGACACCTGTACCACTGAGCTACTGTCGCTCAATTCTAACTCCTCACTAATCATACGCATGTCAAGTGAGCAATTAATGAGGGAGGAGAACAAGAGGACATTAACACATTATTATACCCATTTGTCTGTTTTTTGTCTGCGTCTCTCCAGCTGCCGTGCTCACCTCCTGCGACTTTAACCAGGACAGTGTACCATTATGCGGTTTCACCCAGGACAGCGCAGATGACAGTGACTGGACCCGACTTAAAGGTCCAACCCCTACAACTGGCACTGGACCGAGTGGAGACTACCCTGATGGAAGTCAGTCCTAAATTCATGGTTTATGACAAATGTCTAATTTCTGTACTTGCGTGATTAAAATGATTTTTCTGGATGAGACTAAGACAGAGAATTGTGTGTGCAGAGGGATTCTACATCTACCATGAGTGTGACAATGTTGCAAACCAGCAGAAAGCTCGTCTGCTCAGCCCAGCCATCACATCATCAGCCTCTCAGATCTGCGTCCAGTTCCGATACCACATGTATGGCTTGGATTCACAAAACAACTTAAAGGTTCTGGTTAAGCGCGCCAATGGGGAGACAGAGGTGTGGAAGAAGACTGGAATGCAGAGTCCCACCTGGCTGCAGGGCTCAGTCACAGTGTCCAAATCCAGCACTGAGAGTGTCAAGGTTAGTGTCACTGGAGATGTTGCTATAATAATTACTATTCAGAAAATAAAGACTTTTAAAACTAATCATAGTGATATTTCTGTTGAGACATATACTGTTCTGACGAAATGACACCTCGAAAAAAATTATTTTAAAAACCTGATCAAATAATGTGCCTGCTTAGGTGTAAACTGTGTTTGAAAACCAAAATTACCAAAATTTTAGCGTGCTCCCCCTGCTCCAAAGTCCATTGATAAATCTATTTTTGGCTCTTTTGGTACGTTTGTATCACTAAATTAATCCAACCCCGAAGTCACAAAATGAAGCATTTAAACGTACTGATGGTAAGTTCAGCAGTTGATAAAAAAAATCCTGTTTGCTTTGATGATGGACTTTGGTGCATCGAAAGTGAGTGGTTTACAGCACCACACAAACTTCAGTTTCCTGTTCAAAACAGCTACTGGTGAGAAAATACTGGGCATAAAGAAATGTTATTGTAACAAAGTTCACATATCTATTTCTATATTATATTTCTACATCATTCTGAAATCAGTATGGCTTCAGGGAGATGATGCTGTCTCTGTGTTTGTGTGTGTAGATTGTATTTGAGGCACAGAGAGGCCTCAGTGCTTCCTGTGACTCAGCGTTGGACAACATTGTCATCACTGAAGGAGCATGTCCCTGTGAGTTCACACACACATTCACTCACACACACACACACACACACACATACACACATACACAAGTATGGCTTTATCAGATTTGTTGTTTTGTCCACAGCATGTGTTGTCAGCTGTGATTTTGACAATGATGGAGACCTCTGTGGGTGGGAAATTTACAACGACAATAGCGACCCAATTTTTTTCGGCTTTGAGCTATGGAATGGGCCAACAGATACTGAAGGCACAGGCCCAGACGATGACTTCTCCAAACCTGGATGTGAGTCTACCTTGTTTTCTTATTTTTACTCTGTGGAGGTCTGCTGGAAAGGTGGACTCACATGGTAATTGTGATGATATCCCAATTTAAAGTTGTTACTACGTTGATGGTCTGTTACTGTGTAACTACTGATAAAATGCCATGAGTAAATAAATAATAAATAAATGCAAAACATATCATTATTTCCATATTAAAGTTTCAAGTTAAAGTTGGCAATAAATAATAAAGTGTGGCAATAAATAATAAAGCTCTCTTAAACTTTCTCAACTAACACCAACATTTCTGACCTTCTCGTTTAATATGTAGTTGGGCAATACCTGTTGATGGATTCAGGTAGTGTCGTCCATGGAGCTAGTTCTCAGATCAGAAGTCCTAAGGTTATGCCCACCTCAGGCTGTCTGGACCTCATCTTCTACTACTACCTGTATGGCACCAGCAACAACATGCAGCTCAGTGTCCACACCATTAACACAGGTAAATGTCACATTTATTATAATAGATGGAAAGACACAAAGATTCATGCATTACCTGTTAAGATCCCAGTACGACAGAGGGCCTTATGTGTAGAGTTTGTATGTTCTGCCCCATGTGCATGTGGGTTTTCAACATGCAGATTTGTTTAATTGGACACTCTTAATTGACTGTAGGCATGAATGTTGAGTTGTTGTTCCTCTCTGTATGTTGGCCCTGTGTTGGACTGGGGACCTGTCCAGGGTGTACCCTGCCTTTAACGCTATATCAGCTGGGATTGGCAACCTTCATGTGGACGGAAAATTAATGAAAATTAAAAAATGTATTTATTCTTATGTTAAACAGGTGGAAATTCTGGACCTACTCTTTTCACTGTCAAGGGTAATCAGGATAAAGGCTGGAAGGCTGCAGAAGTCCGCTACCTGGGAACTGCTGCTATTCAGGTTAATAACAGAGTTTACCTTATTTCCATATGTTTGTGCTTAAAAGTCTGCATCAACTTACGTATGTGTGTTTATATGTCTGTCAGTTTGTGATTGTTGGAACCTTTGGAGAAACTGCTAAGACAGATATTGCTGTTGATGCTGTGTGTATCATGTCCTGCAGAGGTGAGAAACTAATCACAGAGAATTCATATAGTCTTTGCCTCACTAATAACACATATCAGCTCATGACAGATTTTTCTTATTTTTTCTTCACTTTCAGCTCAGCCAACAACTCCTCAACCGCCAATAACAAGTCCAGTACTAACTACGCCAACATCAAATCCAGTTACATCTACACCAAATCCAGTAACAAGTACACCAATTCCAGTAACAACTACACCAATTCCAGTAACAACTACACCACTTCCAGTAACAACTACACCAATTCCAGTAACAACTACACCAAATCCAGTAACAACTACACCAATTCCAGTAACAACTACACCACTTCCAGTAACAACTACACCAATTCCAGTAACAAGTACACCAATTCCAGTAACAACTACACCAATTCCAGTAACAACTACACCACTTCCAGTAACAACTACACCAATTCCAGTAACAACTACACCAAATCCAGTAACAACTACACCAATTCCAGTAACAACTACACCAATTCCAGTAACAACTACACCAAATCCAGTAACAACTACACCACTTCCAGTAACAACTACACCAATTCCAGTAACAACTACACCAAATCCAGTAACAACTACACCAATTCCAGTAACAACTACACCAATTCCAGTAACAACTACACCACTTCCAGTAACAACTACACCAATTCCAGTAACAACTACACCAAATCCAGTAACAAGTACACCAATTCCAGTAACAACTACACCAAATCCAGTAACAACTACACCAAATCCAGTAACAACTAGACCAAATCCAACAACTCCTGTGCAGACTACGCCAAAACCAACAACACCAGTCCAGACTTCACCAACAACTGTAGTACATACTACAACACCAACATCATGTGATACTGTAGGACCAACACCACCACCAACAACACCAAGACCATCTACAATGCCACCAAGTATGACATATTCTTTTTAGTGTTTTCCAAAATTACCCAAATAGTTTGATACCTTTCTTTTATTTCTTTTATTTATTTTCATCAAACCATTCATTTTCTTACTCCCATGCAGGACCATGCCCTCCTGATGCAGAGTATATAGAATGTGGTCTAGCTTGTAAACCTTCCTGTGAAAAACCCTCCACGAACTGTTCTGGCCCCTGTATCAGTGGCTGCTTCTGCAAACCAGGTTTTGTCTTTAAAGGAGAGCGCTGTGTGCCACTGGAGAAATGTGGCTGTCTTGATGACGACAATAACTACTATCAGGTTTGATGTCCTGGATGATTTTTATCATAAATATCCATGTTAAAAACAAGCTGTTATGGCAATACAGAAATGTACATCTGGTGACACACCATACACTTTGTTAGTATTGATCTTTCATCCATTTCTTTTTCAGCCTGGAGAGATCGTATATGGAGATGATTGCTCAAAACTGTGTCGCTGTGTAGGGAACTACACATTGGAATGTGTTGACAACTCCTGTGACCCTACTGAAGAGTGTAAAGTTATTAATGGTGTTGCGGGCTGTCATCCTAAAGGTAATATTGTTGGGTAACTTGTCAAGGAATTCCATTTGTAGTTTTTCTTGTATTTTGAAATGATCTACTTTGAACAAATGCAACATCTGACCTCTAAATGTCGTTGCAGAAATATACTTTTAAGACTTGGACTAGGGCTGCAACCAACGATCATTTTTTTATCGATTAATCTAACGATTTCTTTTTTGTTATTACTCTATTAATATAACAATGAACTTACCCAAATGAAAAATCAAATCCTTGTGTGACAAGATGAAACAAAGTATCCACTGCAGGGCATTATTCTACAACAAAAAATAGCCCAACTGGTAATCTCCATTTTCCAGTCCAACATAATACTCTCCAAAATAAAATTAAAGCAAGAGCTTGTTCGATTCAAGTATATGTATCAAGATATGACATATTTAGTTTGGCAGCAAATATTGTCGGGGGTGAAGAGCTCCTCTTAAGTGGGCCCTTGGTGCTCACAGTGCCCAGCACAGAGCAGTGTTAACTTGGCCTGTCCTATGGATATTATCTGCTGGCTCAGTATTTGAAATAAAACTCTTTTAGTGACACGGAATGCAGTTTAAGATCATCTAAGTAAAATGTGGTTTGTCTTTCAAGACATGACATATTGATAGTTGGGCAGCTCTGCTGAAACGGTGCTGTTTTGCTGTCATCTTGACAAACCGCTCCAGGATGCTTTTGCTTCAGGTGTTCCTGCATAGCAGTTGTACTGCTGTGATAAGCCATTTCCAACTTGCATTAGTGTCCCTGTCCATAATACTCCCACAGTTTAGATGATCGTGAGAGAGGTTTTTTTGAACTTCAGCTTGTTCTCCATCTATCCTTTGACCAGGAGTCACCTCTGGTGAACTGCATTTTAGTATTAACCATCCGGTCTCTTGTGGTCAGACGAGATGTCAGTTTAAGGTCCATGTGTACAGGACATGGTGGAACCTCAGCAGATCGGCAAACATGGACATTTATTTATTATATTGAAGCTGCTCCTCAGCAAAAATTACAATACATGTCCTGCTCCAAACTAACCATCTGATAAGAGACATGATGTGTTTATTTTTGGTATTTCGCTAGTCAGGCCAGTAATAACTACAATATTTAATTTGTTATCCTTTTAGGTGCATCCACATGTATAGCGTCTAATGATCCCCACTACACCACCTTCGACAAACACAGATACAGCTTCATGGGCAACTGCAGCTACCTGATGACTAAAACTTGCAACAGCACGGTTCTGCCAAACTTTGAGGTCCACGCTGACAATGAAAACCGCTACAACAGTCCCACCATCTCATATGTAAAGGCAGTACACGTATATGTACAGTCAACAAAGATCTCCATTCTCAAAGGTGGCACTGTCCAGGTAAGAGAAGATGAGTTACAGAACTAACAAGGTTGATGTTGAAATGTTGAAAAAGCACATTTCTGGTTAGTAATAACAGTGTAGTGGAAACATGGTGCCACTCCCACATCAAGTGGAACATGAGTACATGAGTGGACATTTTCTGAAGATTTTACTTCAGCAGCCCTACATTACATGTCATTTAGCAGACGCTTTTATCCAAAGCGACTTACAATCAGTAAGTACAATCAGCCATTAAAAATATATGAATAATGAAGTTTATTTTTAAGTGACTGGTAGTGCTGTCATTTTAGTTTAAAGAGCTCAGAAATGTACTTGCCTCTGTCCTCACCTGGTGTTCTCACGACATAACCATATACCAAGTATGACGTAAAGACAATTTCACCAGTCCCAATGGAAGGCACCAATAAGAAGAATTAACTTTGTCATTCAATTTAAATGCATAAAGTCATCACCAAACCATTAATGATATGCATTAATGGTATGCTTTCCCCATACAGGTGAATGGGACCAAAGTGAACCTGCCATTGACTCTGCCCCCTAGTGTTTCTCTCCTCAAGTCGGGAAAGTACTACACCGTGTCCATGAACTTTGGTGTGACTGTTCGCTATGATGGAAACCATTACATGGACATCAAAGTGATTGAAGAGTAAGTGAAAACTGAACAGAGATTCAGTGGAGGTTCTGTCTTTACATGCATTCTTCACCAGTCCTACAGAGAATCCTACAATATTTCCTGCTAAAATAATGAATTGATACCGAGTGAAAATGCTGGCCCTTGATGACAATAAGACACACGATGAAGTGCAAACTGAATTGTTGTTCTGATGTCCACAAATCATCTGCAGCTATAAGAACTTGCTGTGCGGCTTGTGTGGAGATTATGATGGAAATTACAAAGATGACTTCCGTAAGCCAGATGGATCACTGACCAACAATGTCAATGACTTTGGACACAGCTGGAACACTGACCCAGAGTGAGTACTGACAGTGTATTGACATTTATTAATATTTTAACTAGTGTGATGTGACTAGCCTCCGGTTTAAAGCCTGTGTCCCTGTGGTAAATGTCCATTTATCATTATCAAATCATCACCACCATTATGTGTTTTTATGCCTACATGCCGGTAAAGGTTGAGGTGTCTGAGACTTTAAACCTTTAGCTCCATGTGCCTCTATCGCTATATTGTGTTTTGCAATATAGCGATATTTAAATCTCTTCTCACCTTCTAACATTCCTGTTGAGACATTTAGGTCAAGACAAACAGAGCAACATTGTACTAGTAATTTGCACTGTCTCTCAAACAGGTGTATTAAGAAACCCAACACCACCATCCCTGGGTGTGATGAAGATGAGCATGAGTTGTATGAAAGCTCTGGATACTGTGGGATCCTGCTGGACAAAAAGGGTCCTTTTGCTGTGTGCCACCCCAAAGTCAACCCCAATGTAACTACACATTACACAACACATACAAATTCCTATTTAAAAAGTCAGGTTCTGGTCTCCAGATACAGCAACTTTCAATTGTAATTTCTTTTGCTCCATCCTCATCATAACTGAGTGTTTCTCCCCTCTTAGAGAAATACATACAATACTAACCCTGCTGCAACCCTGCTGCTTGATAGTAGAAGTGTACATGCTTCTCTTAAAAAGATTTGTAAAAGTACAAGTACTGATTCAACTTCTTAACTCAAGTAAAATCAACCAATGAAATGTACTAAAAAAACAGAGTTTGTCTTCTTCACACATTCTATTTGAAAATAGTGGCTAGAAAATGTGGCTCCAGGATTAGTTAGCATTACTCAAGTTCTCAAACACTATAACAATATAAAAACCTGTGTTTGTGTGCAGTCTGTCCTTAAATTGTGACCAGAATGGTAAAAATATTGTTAGTTCTCAATTATTACTGTTGAGAACCTGATAATATTTATTTATTTAGCTGTACAAACCACTGTATGAATTGAGTCCCATCCTGCCTCTCACGCCATACCAACACCCCCTTATTTGAGCAGTACTGCTTTACATGCTTGTCGAACAGGAAGTTTGATACCATTGTGTTTGCGTTAAAGCAATCCTTAACTTTCTGGCATTTTTACACTTTTCTTTTGTAATCTTAAACTGCTCCTAATAAGCGTATGGCACACTAAAATGTAAAAGAAATCCACCAGGTGTTGAAACTCATCATTATTTAATTCTCATATATTTCTGCTAAAAGTCTGACCAATAATTTAATTCGGTCCGAATAAAATTATTTGGAGGGAGCGTCAGACGTCACAGGCAGCGGGGAGAGGGTGGGACTTTAAGGGGGGCGGCCTTGTTCATGTTTATACTAAGTGTTGTGAGACATGCCAGAAAGGTATGGATTGCTTTAATATTCTGCACAAACACTGTCAAACAGGAACATCTGTGCAATTATCCGAAAAATAACAGGTGATAAAGTGCAGCCTTGGAAATTATTATTATTATGGGCCATAATAATGAATTGGTCTACCTTAGAGTACTGGCATCTTTTGAGAAGTGCCAGTATGCAAATAATAGTGCGTTGTGTACTGGAGAGTACCGGCCTACTTCAAGCACTGTTTACATAGACTTTTAAAAAGTAAAAAGTAAAAAGTTGCTTCTCTGAACCTGTTTTTTTATTTGTGTGTCTTTTACTTAGTGAAAGCAGAGTGTAACTCAACACTGTGTGTGTGTGTGTCTGCAGAGTTACTTCAGGGACTGTGTCTTTGACCTGTGTGAGCTGGATGGAGCCAAGCCCATTCTGTGTGAAGCCATTGAAGCCTACGTGAATGAGTGCCAGGACCGTGGGGTCACCATTGGACCGTGGAGGAATGAAACCCTCTGCCGTGAGTGTTGGGTGAATGAAAGGAGGACAGGTGGATGAAGGGATGTAGGGAGGCTAAAATGGGATAACCTGGGAAGCTGCTTCTCTAGGGTCAACAAGGTTTCCAGGCCATAGCCACAGAAGTACACTGTAACTGACTGCATAATACTTTAAAGTGACAGTTATTATTCAATAATTCAACAGTTTTTATTTTGTACACATGCAAATGGTACTTTTGTCCAATGTTGTGAAATCTTACCATAACCTTTTAGTGTGAAAAGTATGAGGCTTTTGTAACAGTAAGCTGACTTTAAATTGCTGTGTTGAACTGGTGTACCAGCAGATGGTAGCACTAGAGCTGCACTCAGTGTGTGAACACTTATGCTATCTATCTCTGCAACAGCTGAGAAAGTGTCATGTGCAGATTATATGTCATCATCTTCATTATCCAAAATGTATCCGTCTAATTTGTGCATGATAAATATTTAACACAGAGTGTTAAATCTCTTCATCCTCCTCACAGCCCCGGAGTGCCCCTCCAACAGCCACTATGAGCCGTGTGCAGACCCATGTCAGGAAACGTGTTCTGGGAAACCTCCCTCCTGTGGTGGACCCTGTTCTGAGGGCTGTGTGTGTGACCCTGGCTATGTCCTGAGTGCAGGCCAATGTGTCAGAAAGACCACATGTGGCTGCCAATACATTATCAACGGCCAGTATTATGAGGTACACATGAGTGTGTCTATGAGGACTATGTCTGTGCTTGCCTGCTGTTCTCTTAAAATACAAATTTGCACTATTTAAAGGTAATAGTAAAGTTCTGTGTTTATAGAGCACAATAGGCAGGAATACTGGACAACATATTTGATTGTTGAGTTTCATCCACAGGTTATTACTGTAAAATACAGCAGACGATGATTGTAGACAACGAATGAACGATCAATAATGCCACAAAAATCCTGCCTACTTTACCTTTGATGCACAAACCTGCCAGATCTGCCTTCTATGCTTTAAGTGTCCTGAACTCCAGTGTTTTTTTTGTTTTGTGTTTTAATTAAATACATACGTACATACATAAAGTTATACTGTATATATCATTATCATTGTAATTCAATGTATGCTTTCCTCAGTTAACATGGCTCAAACGTGTGTGTGTGTGTGTGTGTGTGTCTCAGCCTGGGGAGGAGTTCTATTTGGATAACTGTAGGGTGAAGTGTAAGTGTGATGCACCCTTTGTTACCTGTACGGCCCATGAGTGTCCTCCCACGCAAGAATGTAAACTTCAGGATGGAGATCTGGGCTGCTATCCCACTGGTAAGTTTATACCTGTTCCACCTGTAGTCAGCTGCTGACCGAACATGAATGCACATTGTTAAGTGTGTAGTAAATGCGGATGAGACAGTGTTCTATAATGTTTTGGGGTTGTTGTCTATCTTTTTTTGTCACACTCTCACAGGTTCTCAAGACTGTGTGATCTCTGGAGATCCTCACTACAACACATTTGACAAGAAGTTCTTTAGTTTCATGGGAACATGTACCTACACGCTGGCCAGAACCTGCGGGAACACCACAGGTGAGAACAGGTTCTGACTTCCTGCATCCGAGCAAATTAGCATTAACTTATTGTTAGCATTTCTATTCCTTTTGCACTGCTTTATTTGACTCCCTAAAGCACAAGTGCATTTGAAGATCCAAAGGGACACATTTATTAGGGTTTTCTGACAGGAATTCAAAGTATTTCCCCAAATAATGTTTGTTTTAGTGTATAACCTATCTATAAATAGGAGATATCGGTAGAAATTGTTGAGCCACCTCCACCCCGTACTACACATAATAAAATGATATTACCAAAATATTACTTAGTATTACCATACGGTTACTATTTGTCTGATTCTGCCAACTTGATTGCATGTGTCAGAGGGATATATGGATTTTGAAGCTTAGTGGAATGAACTCCATGGTGTTGTGCAGGTCCTTGGTTCTCAGTGGAGGGGAAGAATGAGGAGAGAGGACAGCCAGATCTGTCCTACCTGAGGAAACTCTACGTCACTGTGGATGGAATCACTGTGACACTTATGAAGGCCAGAAGGATACTGGTCAGTATTTAGATCAAATGCAACAAACAAATGCACGCACAGACCAGCTATAGCACTCTCTTTATATGAATGTTAATCCTCTTCTTTAGTGAAATTACAATTTAAAGCTCATCCCTCATTGTCACCACCTTTTTATTTGACATTATCCTTGTTCTTTGACCTTTATCTCTTTATTCCATAATCCCAGAAATCCAAATCTGTCCACACTCTTCCTACATGTCCTATACTCTTTGATCCTTCCACAGATCAAACAAGTCTTCCCCACAAAATGAGACTGGCAGGGGATTTAATCCCTGTGCTCATTGTTTTAACCCTGTGTCTTCTCTTCTGTGATGTGTTTAAAAACATGGAGCAGTGCAATAAAAACAGGAAACTGTACATATAGCCTATACTTTAATATCCCTCCTTTGTCCTTCCACCAGGTGAATGGACGGAGGGTGGCCCTCCCTAACTCTCCCTCTCCTCATATGTCCATCAGTCTTGCTGGACAGTATGTCACTGTGCAGACTCCCTTTGGACTCCAGGTGCGGTGGGACGGAAACCACCATGCTAAGATCACAGTTCCCAGGTTGGTGTTTGACAATCAGGTATTGTACAATATCTTAAGAGTAGGTTCGCTGATTGATCTCACTCTTTATACAGACTTTCCAACAGGATATAGTGGTTTACAAACTGGAAGTCTGTAAAATGCGCTCCCGCACCAAACTCCACACAGAAATTCAGAGATTTTTTTAATACATCATGCAAGAGTTCTTAATCCACTAATACCTTTGTCATTATGTTCAGATGTGATATTTTGGGACTTCTGTGTTTGAAATGCTTTGTTCAGATTGACATAAGTACCACCAACAAACCAAAGGAGGCAGCAGTAGAGTAGTAGTAGTTTTCTGTATGGACTCTGGTGCAGGGGAGAAGCCAGAGACAACAGCAAGACAAAGCAGTGAACATGTCCTCAGGATATCATGGACTTAAAGTAGCAGATATTACAGGACTATGCACAACTATAATAACCATAATAGGAATTATAAAGAATAATCATGCAAAAAATACACACAAAATTATAAATGAAAAAAAATGTTGAGAAACCATAGAAGGGTACATTCAAAAAGATTTGGATGGATTTTTTTTATATCGTATTAATTTATTCAAATGCATTGAAGATATGGCTCAGACCCATAAATTATACATGGTACCTTTCTTGAAAAGTGCTTAAGAAATCAGTTTGTCAGCTGTGTAGGATGTAGTTCAAAGGTCTAACAGATCAGCTCTTTCAAATAAATCCTCCAAACCTTTGTAGAGCAGATTCCATCGATGATGCCCTGACTGATATTTATAAATAGAGATTTCAACCTTCTGTCTATTTGTTTTGAGAAATCCATTAAAGGGCCAAACCCTATTTGCCCTCCTAAGTCTTCTTAGGACATGAGCCTTCTTCTCTTAATCCCTGCTCTTTGCATCTTCTTCCCTCAGCACCTACTATGACCAGATGTGTGGACTCTGTGGCGACTATGATGGGAACCCAAATAATGACTTCACCAAACCAGATGGCACCCTGGTAGGAAATTCTAACGACTTTGCGAACAGCTGGCAGACAGAAGAGGATGAGGATGATTCGTAAGTTTACACACACCCATCTTTCTGAGAAATTGTGGATTTCTTTTTAGCTTCCTTGGAAAGGCACGTGACCAAGCCCCACAAGATTAGACACATGAACAGATGCAGGGATATACAGAAATGATATTTGTGCCAATGGCATCATGCATTTGCTTCCACTTATGGCTCACTTCTGGGACATTATGAGAGCAAAATATACCAGGTTAAGTTGTGAATTTCATGATGAAAAACTTATTTTGTGAAAATCTAATATGTCAAAAGTGGAATCATTCACATTTGCAGGATATTGCTGTTTAAGCTACAGCTGTTTTGCTTTATATAAAGCTGTATGTAAAGTGAGGGATGGGAAAATATCCTAGATTAGGATATTTTCCCATCCCTGGCTAACCCTGTTGCCTGAACACCAATACACTTTTGCACAATGCACAATTCTCAAATGCACAAATGCACAATTCCCACAATAAGTTGAATATTATTGAACTGTTTCGTGCTCCTTACATGTCCGTAAGGCAAAAAATAGTAAAACAGGACAAATAAATTCCACCCCTTTGGTTAAATTATTGTCTGTGGTAAAAATGTTCCCTCAGTGGCACACGTATAATAGTAATATAATAATAACAGGTGTCTTTATTTACTACAACTTAGCTGTATGTGACGGTTATATTTGTCTACATCAGGTGTGTTGCAGGCACCAAGCCTGACCCAGAGTGTGACGAGAACCTCGCGGCTGAGGTGGTGAAACCAGAGAAATGTGGAAAAATCAAAGACCCTGCTGGACCATTCAGGTGAGACTCTGCCTAGGCGTTGACCTGCTGTCATGGACCACATCATGTTCTACAGTTAAGGGGATCTGCACATGATGGAACCATCACTACAGCCAATAAAATCACTACACTTCCTGTGGTCTTCAGAAACATACCATAAACTACATTCCATTTACATCGCAACTCGAAAGTCGTAACTTGAAGTGACGTCACACCAGACTTCAATGCGTTCCAGTTGAGATGTCGGAAACGCAAAAATGTATCTCAGGCTAGCATTGTTAGCCATACCATTAGATTACAATGCTTCACATTGCTAACTTGCGCACACAAACATAGCAACATGTCTGCAGTCAAAGTTAAATAATACGTTTAAGAGTTGGAAATCTGAGTTCTTAAAAATAGAAACTCAAGTTTGTGAACTGCTGACTCTGCCACCTCAAAATCTACAGAGAAAATCAGTGTTTTTTACCTTGTGGAGGCACAGGAGCTGCTGGTTTCACTGCTGCCTCGTTTGATAAAATTTGTGTCGCCTGGGTGAATTCAAATAAAACATTTAAAACATCAAGGTCACAAAATTAGACCTTTGAACCTAGGCAGAGAATCTGCCGAGAACTCCCTCTGCCTCATTGTCTGATTATGTGTCAACATTATGAGTAGTGTCATCTACGCCAGACTGCATACTTTTTATGTACCTGCCTACACCTGTACAAGTATTTCCATTCTACCAGACAGATTGTGATATCTTTACAAGGATTAGGTGACGATACTACTGCATCATCAGATTAGTGCTGTAGTTTTATGTTCCTGGAAAATGAACACGACAATGAACCAGAGTGGACTCTGAACCACACTTAACCACACACAATCACTCCACTCAACAAACACTCACATATGTGTCTCTCACTCTCTATCTATCTAAACTTTGTTCAGATGTGAGACCAAACTTAACAAATGAGACAGCAGTAGACTAGCAGCTCCTGTGTCTGTGAGCTAAAAATGGCGGTCAGAAAAGGTGGTTTCTATTGATGAATGATGGGGGGGGGGGGTAACATGATAGCACCTAGAACATATGAGATGAGATGAGATTTTTAGCGTATGTCTGTCTGTCCCTGAGTTGCATACATACAGTGTTGGACCATTTGTTTTCTCCACCTGAGACTCATTGACTCTTCCTCTTTGCTTCAGGGACTGTATCAATGTGGTCAATCCCATTCCATTCTTCCAAAGCTGTGTCTATGACATGTGTCAGTTCAACGGAATTCAGCGTGTGCTGTGTGACCAGCTGCAGGCCTATACTGATGCCTGCCTGAATGCCGGAGCCAAAGTCCACCAGTGGAGGACTCCAGATTTCTGCCGTATGTCTTCATTGACATCCATTCATTCATTAGCCCGAGTGTGGTTGGACTCGAAAAAGCAAGTTTACATTTTAATGCTCTTGTCTTGACTCTCCTCACCTCCCTTTGTCCACACAGCCCTGGACTGTCCTCAGAATAGCTCGTACTCCCTGTGCGTGAGCTCGTGTCCGGAGACATGTCTGGGTGTGGTCGGACCACCTGGCTGTGAGGATGTGTGTGTGGAGGGATGCAAGTGTGACCCAGGCTTCATCCTCAGCAATGACAAGTGTGTGTCTCTGAAAGACTGTGGCTGTGTGGACAACAGTGGAACCTATCATCCAGTGAGTATGAGCAAGCCACCCTGTCTCACCTTAAGTTTCATGTTATATCAAGAAATATAAAACAGACTACCCTCTCTCTCATGCCATGGCTGGAGAGGTTTCTCTGCATGCCTCCGTATGATGAATGACCAAGATATACATACATTTAGAACTCAAGCAGAGCCGGATGGTTGTCTAGAACATTGTTTTCCAAACGTTCTATATGGGTAGCCCACTTTTTAAACATGGTAAACAATCACAGCTCCATTCATAACATGAATTATGACAACAAACAGAACACATGTAATGGATTGACTAATTTACAGCCATATCTGTTGTACCGATTAGGATTTTGAATTGGCAAACAAACCATTTCCAAAATATGTTTGGTTTATTATAATTAAAACTTAATTCAATGCCTGTTATTTAATATATACACCTAAATCCTAATTAAAAGGTTGGGAAAATTCTGCAATTTTCTTTGGGAACCCCCTCAAAAAATCTCCATAAAGTTGGATGTAACTTCTCAAGAGAACAGCAGAATATATAAAGCAAAACATTCCTATTAAATAAATATTATCGGTATTGGTAATAATATAATATTATCGGTCAAAACAACTGATTAAAGGTCCAGTGTGTACAAAATAAGTGACATTTACTGGGGAGACTGTTGATTGCAATCATCCAGTGAGTAGGAACAAGCCGTCCTATACTTAAGTGTCACTTTTTTTCCACTGGTGACCTGCACATACACCCATAGGTTGGAAGGGCTCTTTTCCAAATGTCTCCATTCTTTCTGCCCTTTCCTCCTTCTTTGTTGGTTTATGCATTGAGTTTATATGACCTTCCTAAAGAACATATAGTAGGCAAATTCTGTGTACCAGCTCATAGTCATAGATCCTCATGCGAGGCAATATTGTCGGTCCCAAATTCAAGATTAAAGAAAATCAAGGTTCCTTGACCTTGGACCTGATGAGATGAGGCTAATAACTCTTTTATATCAGTTTTTAAAACCCATACTCACCATATAACTTGGCTTCATGTGACGTTATCCTTTTATCTTTTTATTTCACATTTTATTTTATTGTCTTTTATTGCTACTCAATTTCTGCCACCAAATCCTCCTAAATGTTAGTCAGTGGTTATTGGTACAAATCAGATAGTGACAGTGGCATTTACAACATGCGTGTGTTTTCTTGTTTGTGTGTGTTTGTCAGGTGGATGATGAGTGGTACTTAAAGGGGTGTGAGCAGAAGTGTGAGTGTCACAGTGGAGGTCAGATCCAGTGTCGCAACACCAGCTGTAAACCAACCACTGAGAGCTGCCAGCTACATAACGGAGAATATGAATGCCGACCTGTGGGTATGTTACACACAAAACATACACCTGCTCCGAATCCAAACTAAACTGAAGCCCCTGATGCATATACTTAGAGCAGTGGTTCCCAAAGTAGGATGTGCTTCAGTTGTAAGACACATATCCATAAAAAGAGCATTTTGTACCACTTGTCTTGCTTTGATAAATACAGAAGCTTCAGATCTTACATAACATGCGTCGTCTCTTCCCTTTCTTCAGGAAATGGAATCTGCTCAGTATCTGGTGATCCTCACTACAACACCTTTGACAAAGTAACCCACCACTACATGGGAGCCTGCTCCTACACCTTGACCAAACCGTGCAACAACTCAGATGATATGCCGTACTTCACTGTGGACACCCAGAATGAGCACAGAGGAAGTAACAAGAGGGTTTCCTATGTCAGAGCTGTAGTGATCAATGTGAGCGGTGTGACTGTCATCCTTGGCAAGGGACGCAAAGTCCAGGTAGGTCATGTGACTTTCCTCACTGCTTCTAGCAGAAACTATTATGAACTTTACTGATTCCCAAACTGAAAACCCTTGGAAAAAAACATCTCTCTGTTTCCCAGGTCAATGGGACGGCGGTCATCCCACCTATCACTTCTATCAGTGGAGTCAAGATCTACTTAAGTGGAAAGTTTGTCATCCTGGAGACAGACTTCGGCCTGAGGGTGCGTTTCGATGGTAACCACCATGCTGATGTCTCTGTGCCAACCTCCTACAGTGGCCTGCTCTGTGGCATGTGTGGTAAGAGCTGCTACAAGTTAATAACCGGGTTCCATTTCAGGCAATACTCCAGTCACTTTCAACAGTTCGGTTTGGTACAGTGTGGTACGTATTTTCTGCATTTCCATTAGGAATAGTACCAAAATAACCATAACCATTCCATTCTTTGGTACCCTTCCCTTGTATAGCTGATTGGGGGATGAAAAAATCAGGAAGAATTTGGCCTTAAGTCAGTTAGAGGAAGACAGTATGGCATGAAAAAGATAATTTTTTATTCATTTTCCATATCATTTAAGTCATACATTGTAGTACATGCTTTTCGATAAAGACTTTTGAACATCCACTGTTCTTTTAGGATACAGGTCCAGTCAACACCAAGTGTGACCTTCTGATTTAGACTCTTTCCAGTTGTTGCTTCATTAATGATTTGTGTCAGGCTTTCTTTGTCAATGCAGATATGAAGAGAGGGGAAAGACAAAAAGCATGCTTATACATTATGATTTTTCCCTCTCACAATAATCAAACCTACACACACACACACAATGCTCTTTGTCTATTTGATATAAATTATACCAAATAATAACGCACATTTAGAAACATTTAGAAACACAGCAAGAAACTTGCCCCGAGATGCAAACATAGTTTCAGCATCCTCTTTCTCCAGGGTGTGTGTGGTAAGTGCAGCCAATGCTTCAACATAATGAGGCATTTGGTACCTGAAGACTTTAACACTGTCTACTCTGCACTCCCATCTGGTTGTAGACAGTAAACTCTACATGCCCCCGCATGATTTCTCACCACTGGACAGAAGAGTTGAACAGGTTATGTAGTCTCTGAAGAAGTCCAAAGAAGCTCACTGACTGTCCAGAGGACTTTGCTGTGTCACCAGTAACCAGGTTTAGGGTGTGGCTCCCACAGGGCACACACAGGGCCTTCTTGTTCATGTCCATCACTCTCTTCTGCACGCCTTGTTGATTCCCTTTGCATGTTGTATCCGTTATCATAAGATTGACCAAGTAGTGGTAGTCAGAGATGTTTCATTTTATCTTTTTAGATGCTCTATGAAAGTATCAGACCAGTTGTTTCATGGACATCAATAAAACCCACGAAAAGCCAACATTGATTTGACGACTCGCTGTTCTCAGTCAAAACGCAAGCCTGACCCAGGGCTTTACCATTCCAAACTGTACCAAACCAAACAATAGCATACTATGATAAAAACACAGCATTAGAAAACAATATCAGCTGATTCCTTCAAAATTCTGCTCCAAACACAGCCTGTACTGATTTTCTGAATTTGTTGCCTTGGCAGGAAATTTCAATAAGAATCCAAGAGACGACAACCTGAAACCAGACCAAACACCAGCCGCTAACACCAATGAGTTGGGAGACAGCTGGCAGGTTCCTGACCCGCGGCCTGAGTGAGTCACATCACAGAAGATAATAATAATTATAACATAATAACTTTTGCAAATGTTTCTGTGCCCTGTTACCTCGCAAATTGCCAGTTCTGACTACAAATGGAAGGAGGCATGAGACAGACTTTTTACTCCAGTAGCTTTTCTGAGAGAAAGTCTGACATTTCAGAGTAAGAGATTAAATGCTCCCAATATTAATAATGTGGTTGTAATCTACAACATTATTAATTTGGATAAAGTGAAGGGAAGAAGTTACTGGAGCTGTGAAATGTCTTTGCTGAAATCCGAAAATGTTAAATTGACTCAATAAAGACACTGTAGTTAATTGCCAAAAAAAACAACTATACATCCATCACACTATGAGTCAAACTGACTAAATGTATTGTTACATACATTGTCCAACTCAATGCACTATAAAAAAAAGTCTCTTGGACCATAAAAGTCCAGGATATCTTGAAGAAGTAGCACTGCTAAATATGTGAACAACCTTTAAATGAATACATTTAAGTCCTTCTCCACCAAACTACAACAGCGAGACAACATCATAGTCTCTTCTCTGAATGAGAAACAGCAGAAGGAACTATTTAGATTGAGGAGGTATTATAAATTCAAACACTATTTATTGTTTTCTGATGAATATTCCACTTCCTCTCCAGCTGCACCAACGGTGGAGGACATGAAGAGTGTGACAAGAATGTGGAGGAGGAGGCCCAGAAACCAACCAGCTGTGGCATGATCACCGATCCTAACGGTATTACACACAAACATCCTCAACTAAAGCTTTGCACAGCTTTTCTTGTTAGGACAGTGCATTGACTTGATCTCACCCTCAGGTATCTTCAAGCCTTGCCACTCTGTCGTGCCCCCGAACCAATACTTTGAAAACTGTGTGTACGACGTGTGTGCAAATGGAGGTCAGACTGTGGCTCTGTGCCAGGCCATAGAGAGCTACGCTGATTTGTGTGCTGCAGCAGGAGTCCCCATCGCATGGAGGAAAAACAACACCTTCTGTCGTAAGTCTGTCTCTGCTACGTGTGTCAGTGTGTGTGCATGTGTGAAACAAAGAGCTAGAACAGGTTAGCACGCCAAATTTAGGGCTAACTAAATTTAGAGCTTACTAAATATTAGGGCTGGGTTAAAAAAGATTTTCAGATTCAGATATCAGTTAATCTAACATCTGAGTACACAGATGTGTTCATTACTTTGGTGTATGGTGTAGAACCAAAAAAACTTCCACACGCAGCATTTCAGATGCTTTGTTGTCATGATTTTCTGGTCAAGAGAACAATTTAGTTTGTTTGTGTCCTCCATTGTCACTTCAAATCAACATAATATCATTGTTGTCTTCTTCTGATGAGCAGGGTTAAATAGAGCATGGATGCAGGCTAAGCTGCACTCACTCTGTATCAAATTGGGGATACACAGAAATGAAAATTGTTGGCCGAAACCGAAAACCAAAAATCAGGAACACTTGGCCGAAAACCGAAATACCGAAAGAAATTATTGTCAATTTTGTAGCATTTTTTTTTTTTAAATCTAATTTTGTTGTCATGCTAGGACTGTGTGTACTTATCTCACTAAAGTCAAGGCATTGCAATTGTATAGATTATATTCATGCTTCAAAGAATAAATCAATTAAGAAACTATGAAAATATTTAGGAGGATCTCATCGAACATATCAGACAACGAGGGTGCATACTCCTCATCTGGTGCAAACAGACACACAGCGGCATGAGGGGACAGCGCATGAGCGGACAAGCAGGCTGTCCATATCCAGTTTTTGCATGGCTGCAGTGTTTGCATGCATGCGTCATCACAACATCCTGTTTCGGTGGTCAATATGTTTCGGTGGCCGGATTTTGGGTGCATCCCTACCTCAAACTGTCTGACGGTGTTTGTATGTCTCCTCTGCTCCAGCTATCAAGTGTCCCTCAGGCAGTCAGTACAATCCATGTACCTCTGCGTGTCCTCAGCCCAGTTGCCAGGACCCTGCAGGCTCCGGTGGCTCCTGTAATCAGCCCTGTGTGGAGGGATGTGTCTGTAATCCTGGGCTCATCCTCAGTGGAGACAAATGTGTCCCGCTCAGTGAGTGTGGATGCACTGATGAAGGTGGAAATTACAGGCCGGTAAGTGTGCTCATCAGGGTTTTTTGATTATGACCCAGAGGCATTGGACAAAATTGTCACAACTAGAACAGTTGGTCAGCAGAGACAAACAACCATGGTGATTCTAGACTTTTTTTTCCATGATGCAGCAAGACAAAATGTTTGAACATGTGTGTGTTTGTGTGTGTAGACAGGAGACACTTGGTTCTCAGAGAAGGACTGTTCAGAGCGCTGTAAGTGTAACGGCAACCACAACATCACCTGCGAGCCATGGAAGTGCAGCCCTACACAGGAGTGTAAGGTGGTGGAGGGAGTACTAGGCTGTTACTCTAGAGGTAAACTTGGCTGGATGTTCACTGCACCTGAAGCTGTATAAGAATAATCTGATCATTTTCCATCTTTAAGCAATAGTTTGGTTTGGTTCTATGTGGTTATACTGACACCCAGTCGCGCTGACTACACTATGCACATGCTCCTGCACCAAGAACCAGCCTGAGAACCACCACAGCCATTATGTCCACTGTTTTGTCTGACCACTTGACTGCCTTGTCCACCTGGAAACTGAAGTTTGTGTCTAATGCTGAACCTCACACTCCTCCACACCAAAGTTTGTAGAGAAAATGATAGCCCTCAGGAATTTGTATCCACTTCTGCCTCCATCACTAAGTTCAAATGTTACTTTGTGATTTCAGTGTTTGAGATCGTTTACTCAGATTTACTACAGTGACACAAACTTACCAAAGGAGGCAGCAGTAGACCAGCAGTTCCTGTGTCCCTGTGAGCTAAAAACATTGATTTATCCTATGGACTCTGGTGTGGAAGAGTGAGCAGTTCATTAACAGAAAATGTTGTCAAACAGAAACTGTAGACTTACATTGAGTAGAGTCACTGCTGACTGTGTCAGCGTTTCATAAAACCACACAGGACAGTTTCTTGGGTCCCCAAACAAATGTTTGTAGAATGTAGGTTTTAAATTAGATGCATAAAATGAATGAATGATTTCCGTTGTAGTTTTTTGTCGCACTTGTCTCTACAAAGCAACTACAAAGTACAGTAGCTTCAGAACTTAAATCACACTGCAACACACCTGAGCTCATCTCTTCCATCTCTTGTTCAGGAAATGGAATCTGCTCAGTATCTGGTGATCCTCACTACAACACCTTTGACAAAGTAACCCACCACTACATGGGGTCTTGCTCCTACACCTTGACCAAACCCTGCAACGTCTCCACCGACTTGCCGTACTTCACCGTGGACACCCAGAATGAGCACAGAGGAAGTAACACTAGGGTTTCCTACGTCAGAGCTGTAGTGATCAATGTGAGCGGTGTGACTGTCATCCTTGGCAAGGGACGCAAAGTCCAGGTAGGTCATGTGACTTAAGGCATCTCTACTTTCCTCACTGCTTCCGTGTACTGCCATAGAAACGCTGATGAACTTAATGATCCCAAAACTGATAAATTCCTGAAAAATTGTGAAAAAGACATGACATCAATCACCTCTCTGTTCTACAGGTCAATGGGACAGCAGTCGTCCCACCTTTGAATCCTGCCAAAGGAGTCAAGATCTACTTAAGTGGAAAGTTTGTCGTCCTGGAGACAGACTTTGGCCTGAGGGTGCGTTTCGATGGTAACCACCATGCTGACGTCACCTTGCCGACCTCCTACAGTGGCCTGCTCTGTGGCATGTGTGGTAAGAGCTGCTACAAGTATAATAGCTGTGTCCCATTTCAGGGATTACTCCAGTCACTTTATGCTAATATGTCAACAATATGCTAATGACAACAATAGCAGCTGATTCTATCAGGTCCAATCAGAATTCTTCTCCAAACACAGTTTCTGTATTTGTTGCCTTGGCAGGAAATTTCAATAACAATCCAAGAGACGACAACCTGAAACCAGACCAAACACCAGCCGCTAACACCAATGAGTTGGGAGACAGCTGGCAGGTTCCTGACCCGCGGCCTGAGTGAGTCACGTCACAGTAGATATTTACACTCAACTGCTCATCTCACTGCCACTGAAACATAGACAGCTCATGCACAGATGAAAGAAGGCGCTCTTCACCCCAAAAGCACCTATTGCAGGTTCACATGACAGACAGGTAAACTGAGCACACAATAACAGCTCACAGACATGTATACTTGATGTGTCAATCAAGTATACAATTTGTCCAGGATTCAGTTATTCATCCTCAGGGAACCGAGAGTACTTCTTCTTCCTTCGGCTTTCCTTGTGACCTCTTCTGTTACACCAACTGTCCTTATCTTCAATATACTTTGTCCAATATATAGTTCAACCTGAGCTGTCCCTCGAATATGCTAATTTCTAATCCTGTCAATCCTGGTATCTCCCGACAAAACACAGCATCTTCAGCTCTGCCACTTCCAGGTCCACCTCCTGTCTTTCTCTACCTCTACTCCTTGCATCTTCACTGTACCACCTGTTTAACTGTCATTCACACACAGGTATTCTGTCTTGTTACTTGTTTATCTCCAGTGCATAACCTGCACCTCTCCAGGGTCTCTTCCACCTGTTCCCTACTCTCACTACAGATAACAATATCATCTGCAAACAACATTGTCTCCTGCCTGACCTCATCTGTCAATTTGTCTATCACCATTTCTAACAAAAAGGGTCTTAAAGTTGATCCCAAATGTAATCCCACCTTCACCGTCCTGGGTATGACATTAAACCGCAATCGGTGATAGGGCCAAGTTTATGGAGATTTGTGGTTGTGGGGAGTGTGGAGTGACCCATTAGCTATCATTACTCCCAGGTCCACTCTGGCCCGGAGCGGTAGCACCTGTAAGGGCCCTACCTATTGGTCAAATAGTATTAGCCTACTTCCCTTTCCTGGGGGCAGTACATGTAGAGGCCGGAAGTGGTCCTTTCTGGAGCACACTAAGCCCAGTCAGTGTGGCTACAGGCTGGCGAAAGGATGGACAGCAGGCCGTAAAACCTCGTCCATATACTTAATGGCAGGTCTACATGCAGATAAAGGTATAGGCAGTGCCAGTAGCAGTCACCGACTAGCCGCCGGTAGTGTCTTGGTCTTGGCTGACTCTCGGGTGCAGCAGGGCAGGGTCCGGCCATAAAGGCAAATCTTGCAAGTGCCCGGTGGAGTTGAAGTTAAAGTTCAGAATAGGCTCATTGAATGTGGGCACTTTGAAGGGACATAGTAATGAAGTTGTGGAGACACTCACAAGAAGAAGGATTGTGCTGCCTGCAAGAGACCAAGTGGTTCGGAGGCCTGGATGCAAACCAAACTAGTTTTATCAAAGGAAAGGAAAAGTAATGAAGTAATGGAGTATTGAAGTAAAGGAAAGTAATGAAGTTGTGGAGACACTCACAAGAAGAAGGATTCTGCTGCCTGCAAGAGACCAAGTGGTTCGGAGGCCTGGATGCAAACCAAACTAGTTTTATCAAAGGAAAGGATTCCCGCTAAAAGGTTTTTCTGGTGTGGGAACAAGCAAGGTCAAGGCGGTGTAGGCATCATGATAGCTGAGAAGTGGGCTGAAAAGGTCTTTGAGGACCAACGTATTTTAGATAGGATATTCCTGTTGAGACTTGTCCTTGGCAAATCCGTTCTCACTTTCCTCTCCAGCTATGTACCTCAGGTAGGATGCTCAGATGTCGAAAAAGAGCACTTCTACGATCTGTTGCAGAGCACAATCGCCAAGATACCCGCCTCAGAGACCCTCTTACCTATTGATGACTGGAATGGTCATGTTGGGTGGGTTTCCCAAGGATTTGAAGAGGTCTACGGCGGTCACGGCTTTGGCGAACAGAACACGGAAGGGAAGAGAATACTGGAATTTGCACTGTCAAATGATCTGCTCGTCGGAAACACTTTTTTCATCAAGAGGGAGTCCCACTTAGTTACCTACACTTCTGGCAACCACAGGACCCAGATTGACAATGTACTGTTCCGTCGGAGCTTCAGAAAGGCTGTCATCGACATAAAAGTCATCCCCGGTGAGGAGTGTCTTTGTAGTACACAACCCTGCAGTTCGTAAGCACAAGGACCCTACGGATGCTGAGGAGTTCCGTGAGAACTTTGTGTCCAAGTTAAGGGCAGCTACAATCAACGATGTTGTGGAGGTAGAGGGGTTGTGGTCAAAGTTGAAGACCCCGCTCCTGGAAGCGGCTGCCAAAGTGTACTGTTACTCCAAGAAGCATCAGTAGAAACCAGAGACTTGTTGGTTAGACGATCGTGTAGATGAGGCTGTGTCTGTGAAAAGAGCTCGGTTCAAGGTTTACATGTCGCTCAAGAAGAGTGGTAAAACTGCTGAGGCTAAAGATGTGAAAACTGCCTACAATCAAGCCTTGCAAAGCACACTGTTTGGCTGGCCAAATCTGAAGCTGAGAAAGAGATATTTGCTGTCATTGATTATCACGGTGAAGATGTGTACCGTATTGCCAAGCAGATGGAGCATTCAAACCAGGACATTGTAGTTGAGAAGTGTGTCAGTAACGATGCAGGTGAACTCACTCTCAATGACAAGGACAAAATGAAGGCTTGGGTTGAACACTACAACAAGTTCTTGAATGTGGAATGTAAGTGGCCTCTGTTTTAGGACCTTCCCCGTCAATCACCACTGAGATGATCAGCAAAGCGCTCGCAAAAATGAGATGTGGTAATGCTGTAGGCCCTTCAAGCATTAATGCGGAGATGCTGAAAGCTGCAGGTGAGGAGGGTATTGAGTTGACTAGGCAACTAGCTGAAGCGGTCTTCAGTAATGGAACTGTGCCTAGTGAGTGGGAGAAGAGCTTCATCCTCAACCTCTACACGGTGTGAGGCCATAGACCGGGGCAACTACAGGGGCCTCAAGCTCACAGACCACATCATGAAGTTACTGGAACGCATGTTGGACTCAGCTATCCGTGCGACCACTAGATGGTCGCCCTACAACACAAGTCACAGTGGATAAGGTGGTGCTGGACGTGGAAGCCAGCTCCTGTTTCCTTGGGGACATGGTCTGTGCTGGTGGTGAGTGTGAGCTTGCTGCCACTACCAGATGTTGCGTTGCCTGGGGAAAGTTTAAGAAGCTCCTGCCCATCCTAATATTCAGGCACCTACCCTTCAAAACCTGTGGCAAGGTGTTCAACTCCTGCATATGATCAGCCATGCTACATGGGAGTGAAACTTGGGCCCCTGCCACCTCGGATGTCCAGCAATTGCACCGCAACGACAGATCCATGATTAGATGGATCTGCGGCGTCCAACCCCAGGTTGAGACGCCTTCAGCTGACCTATATGCAAGACTTGAGGTTGAGGATATCTCTTCAGTGCTACGGTCGCGCCTACTCCAGTGGTACAGGCACATTGAACGAGCCAGCGGCTGCTTCAACACCATCACCAAATTGCAGTTGCAAGGCAACAGAGGTTGTGGTAGCCCGAGGAAAACCCGAAATGAGTGTGTCAAGAGGGACATCAAAGTGTGTGGCCTCAACAGCATTGACAGACTGGACTGCTGCCTACCCCTGTGGCAGGGACCCCCGCAGCAGTATAATCTAATACTGCATACAACTACTACTACTACTACTACTACTACTACTAGATAGCAATCTGATAGTGATTCATCACGTCCATTTCCACCTGGTATTAACATGCGTCTCTGGTGTCCACATTAGTACTTTCACAGTCCTCCCCTCACCCCTCCCTTTACCTTCTCCAGGATACCTTGAAGAAATAGTGCTGCTCTAAGGATAGATAATAAAATTGTAAACACAATTGACTGAAGCTCATTTGTTCCTGGATCCTGGACCAAGTCTCACCAAATTGAGATCAGAGAGACAACATCATAGTCATAGTCTCTTCTCTGAAAGAGAAACTGCAGGAGGAACAGTTTAGAATGAGGCGATGTTGTTTTGTTTTGTTTTCTAATGAATATTGCACCTACTCTCTAGCTGCACCAACGGTGGAGGACATGAAGAGTGTGACAAGAATGTGGAGGAGGAGGCCCAGAAACCAACCAGCTGTGGCATGATCACCGATCCTAACGGTATTACACACAAACATCCTCAACTAAAGCTTTGCACAGCTTTTCTTGTTGGGACAGTGCATTGACTTGATCTCACCCTCAGGTATCTTCAAGCCTTGCCACTCTGTCGTGCCCCCGAACCAATACTTTGAAAACTGTGTGTACGACGTGTGTGCAAATGGAGGTCAGACTGTGGCTCTGTGCCAGGCCATAGAGAGCTACGCTGATTTGTGTGCTGCAGCAGGAGTCCCCATCGCATGGAGGAAAAACAACACCTTCTGTCGTAAGTCTGTCTCTGCTACGTGTGTCAGTGTGTGTGCATGTGTGAAACAAAGAGCTAGAACAGTTAAGCTCATCAAAGTTAGTGAAGAAATTGACAAAATATAAGAGCTTGGTTATAAAAAAAAAAGATTTTCAGATTTGTATCAATCTTCATTTGAATGCTCTGATTATTAATAACCTTAGTTTGATATTTTAATGTAGCATTGTCCTGTATTCTTTGCACAAATGTTGGGAGAACGCCTTTTGTTTGTGCCGGTGAAGCTAACAGCTAAGCTAAAAGCTGAGTCCACAGATTTGTTCATTACTTTACGATCTGTGGTGTAGAAGCAAAAAGACTTTGTTTGTGTGTGTGTGTGTGTGTGTGTGTGTGTGTGTGTGTGTGTCCTCCATTGTCACGTCAAAACCACATAACTCACTGTTTTCTTCTTCTGACGAGCAAAGAGAGCATGGATGCAGGCCAAGCTGCACTCACAGCAGCCTCTGCTGGACAACTTTGTAATTACTTCAAACTGTCTGACGGTGTTTGTATGTCTCCTCTGCTCCAGCTATCAAGTGTCCCTCAGGCAGTCAGTACAATCCATGTACCTCTGCGTGTCCTCAGCCCAGTTGCCAGGACCCTGCAGGCTCCGGTGGCTCCTGTAATCAGCCCTGTGTGGAGGGATGTGTCTGTAATCCTGGGCTCATCCTCAGTGGAGACAAATGTGTCCCGCTCAGTGAGTGTGGATGCACTGATGAAGGTGGAAATTACAGGCCGGTAAGTGTGCTCATCAGGGTTTTTTGATTATGACCCAGAGGCATTGGACAAAATTGTCACAACTAGAACAGTTGGTCAGCAGAGACAAACAACCATGGTGATTCTAGACTTTTTTTTCATGATGCAGCAAGACAAAATGTTTGAACATGTGTGTGTTTGTGTGTGTAGACAGGAGACACTTGGTTCTCAGAGAAGGACTGTTCAGAGCGCTGTAAGTGTAACGGCAACCACAACATCACCTGCGAGCCATGGCAGTGCAGCCCTACACAGGAGTGTAAGGTGGTGGAGGGAGTACTAGGCTGTCACTCTAGAGGTAAACTTGGCTGGATGTTCACTGCACCTGAAGCTGTATAGGAATAATGTGATCATTTTCCATCTTTAAGCAATAGTTTGGTTTGGTTCTATGTGGTTGTACTGACACCCAGTCGAGCTGACTACACTATGCACATCCTCCTGCACCAAGAACCAGCCTGAGAACCACCACAGCCATTATGTCTACTGCTTTGTCTGACCACTTGACGGCCTTGTCCACCTGGAAACTGAAGTTTGTGTCTAATGCTGAACCTCAGACCAGCAGTTCCTGTGTCCCTGTGAGCTAAAAACATTGATTTATCCTATGGACTCTGGTGTGGAAGAGTGAGCAGTTCATTAACAGAAAATGTTGTCAAACAGAAACTGCAGACTTACATTGAGTAGAGTCACTGCTGACTGTGTCAGCGTTTCATAAAACCACACAGGACAGTTTCTTGGGTCCCCAAACAAATGTTTGTAGAATGTAGGTTTTAAATTAGATGCATAAAATGAATGAATGATTTCCGTTGTAGTTTTTTGTCGCACTTGTCTCTAAAAAGCAACTACAAAGTACAGTAGCTTCAGAACTTAAATCACACTGCAACACACCTGAGCTCACCTCTTCCATCTCTTGTTCAGGAAATGGAATCTGCTCAGTATCTGGTGATCCTCACTACAACACCTTTGACAAAGTAACCCACCACTACATGGGGTCTTGCTCCTACACCTTGACCAAACCCTGCAATGTCTCCACCGACTTGCCGTACTTCACCGTGGACACCCAGAATGAGCACAGAGGAAGTAACAAGAGGGTTTCCTACGTCAGAGCTGTAGTGATCAATGTGAGCGGTGTGACTGTCATCCTTGGCAAGGGACGCAAAGTCCAGGTAGGTCATGTGACTTAAGGCATCTCTACTTTCCTCACTGCTTCTGTGTACTGCCATAGAAACACCGATGAACTTAATGATCCCAAAACTGATAAATTCCTGAAAAATCGTGAAAAAGACATGACATCAATCACCTCTCTGTTCTACAGGTCAATGGGACAGCAGTCGTCCCACCTTTGAATCCTGCCAAAGGAGTAAAGATCTACTTAAGTGGAAAGTTTGTCGTCCTGGAGACAGACTTTGGCCTGAGGGTGCGTTTCGATGGTAACCACCATGCTGACGTCACCTTGCCGACCTCCTACAGTGGCCTGCTCTGTGGCATGTGTGGTAAGAGCTGCTACAAGTATAATAGCTGTGTCCCATTTCAGGGATTACTCCAGTCACTTTATGCTAATATGTCAACAATATGCTAATGACAACAATGGCAGCTGATTCTATCAGGTCCAATCAGAATTCTTCCCCAAACACAGTTTCTGTATTTGTTGCCTTGGCAGGAAATTTCAATAACAATCCAAGAGACGACAACCTGAAACCAGACCAAACACCAGCCGCTAACACCAATGAGTTGGGAGACAGCTGGCAGGTTCCTGACCCGCGGCCTGAGTGAGTCACATCACAGTAGATATTTACACTCAACTGCTCATCTCACTGCCACTGAAACATAGACAGCTCATGCACAGATGAAAGAAGGCGCTCTTCACCCCAAAAGCACCTATAGCAGGTTCACATGACAGACAGGTAAACTGAGCACACAATAACAGCTCACAGACATGTATACTTGATGTGTCAATCAAGTATACAATTTGTCCAGGATTCAGTATTCATCCTCAGGGAACCGAGAGTACTTCTTCCTTCGGCTTTCCTTGTGACCTCTTCTGTTACACCAACTGTCCTTATCTTCAATATACTTTGTCCAATATAATCACCATCCCTCCTCTACATGTGACCAAACCATTTCAACCTTGCCTCTCTTTCTTTATTTCCAAACTGTTCAACCTGAGCTGTCCCTCGAATATGCTCATTTCTAATCCTGTCAATCCTGGTAACTCCCGACAAAACACAGCATCTTCAGCTCTGCCACTTCCAGCTCCACCTCCTGTCTTTCTCTACCTCTACTCCTTGCATCTTCACTGTACCACCTGTCTAACTGTCATTTACACACAGGTATTCTGTCTTGTTACTTGTTTATCTCCAGTGCATAACCTGCACCTCTCCAGGGTCTCTTCCACCTGTTCCCTACTCTCACTACAGATTACAATATCATCTGCAAACAACATTGTCTCCTGCCTGACCTCATATGTCAATTTGTCTATCACCATTTCTCACAAAAAGGGTCTTAAAGTTGATCCCAAATGTAATCCCACCTTCACCTTGAACCCATCTGTCGCTTCAACTACATACCTCACCACTGTCCTCATACAATACCACAGGGAACCCAGAATACATTAGCAAATATACAATAACAATAATAATGACACTAATTAATGGCTTAAAAAAGCAATGTTAAAAGACCACACCCATCACACTATGAGCCAGACCAACAATTTTTCACATATGTCTTCCAGCTCAGTGCACTCTAAAAAGCATCTGACTTGAGGAAGTGAGTGAGTTGAATAGCTGGACACTGTGGCCCCCTTTACACCTGGCATTAGAATGAGTTTTCTCTGAACAGATGTGTCCTGGGTATGACATTAAACCGCAACCGGTGATAGGGCCAAGTTTATGGAGATTTGTGGTTGTGGGGAGTGTGAAGTGACCCCTTAGCTATCAATACTCCCAGGTCCACTCTGGCCCGTAGTGGTAGCACCTGTAAGGGCCCTACCTATTGGTCAAATAGTATTAGCCTACTTCCCTTTCCTGGGGGCAGTACCTGTAGAAGCCGGAAGTGGTCCTTTCTGGAGCACACTAAGCCCAGTCAGTGTGGCTACAGGCTGGCAAAAGGATGGACAGCCGGCCGTAAAACCTCGTCCATATACTTAATGGCAGGTCTACATACAGATAAAGGTATAGGCAGTGCCGGTAGCAGTCACCGACTAGCCGCCGGTAGTGTCTTGGTCTTGGCTGACTCTCGGGTGCAGCAGGGCAGGGTCTGGCCATCAATGCAAATCTTGCAAGTGCCCGGTGGAGTTGAAGTTAAAGTTCAGAATAGGCTCATTGGATGTGGGCACTTTGAAGGGACATAGTAATGAAGTTGTGGAGACACTCACAAGAAGAAGGATTGATCTCTGCTGCCTGCAAGAGACCAAGTGGTTCGGAGGACTGGATGCAAACCAAACTAGTTTTATCAAAGGAAAGGATTCCCGCTACAAGTTTTACTGGTGTGGGAACAAGCAAGGTCAAGGCGGTGTAGGTATCATGATAGCTGAGAAGTGGCTGAAAAGGTCTTTGAGGTCCAACATATTTTAGATAGGATATTCCTGTTGAGACTTGTCCTTGGCAAATCCGTTTTCACTTTCCTCTCCATCTACGTACCTCAGGTAGGATGCTCAGATGTCGAAAAAGAGCACTTCTACGATCTGTTGCAGAGCACAATCGCCAAGATACCCGCCTCAGAGACCCTCTTACCTATTGGTGACTGGAATGTTCATGTTGGGTGGGTTGCCCAAGGCTTTGAAGAGGTTCATGGCGGTCACGGCTTTAGCGAACAGAACACGGAAGGGAAGAGAATACTGGAATTTGCACTGGCAAATAATCTGCTCGTCGGAAACACTTTTTTCATCAAGAGGGAGTCCCACTTAGTTACCTACATTTCTGGCAACCACAGGACCCAGATTGACAATGTACTGTTCCATCAGAGCTTCAGAAAGGCTGTCATCGACATAAAAGTCATCCCCGGTGAGGAGTGTGCTCAGCAACACCAGCTGACTTTGTAGTACACAACCCTGCAGTTCATAAGCACAAGTTCACACCTCGGTTGCAGACCTGGAAGTTGCGGTACCCTACGGATGCTAGGGAGTTCCGTGAGACCTTCGTGTCCAAGTTAAGGGCAGCTACAATCAACGATGTTGTGGAGGTGGAAGGGTTGTGGTCAAAGTTGAAGACCCCGCTCCTGGAAGCGGCTGCCAAAGTGTACTGTTACTCCAAGAAGCATCAGTAGAAACCAGAGACTTGTTGGTTAGACGATCGTGTAGATGAGGCTGTGTCTGTGAAAAGAGCTTGGTTCAAGGTTTACATGTCGCTCAAGAAGAGTGGTAAAACTGCTGAGGCTAAAGATGTGAAAACTGCCTACAATCAAGCCTTGCAAAGCACACTGTTTGGCTGGCCAAATCTGAAGCTGAGAAAGAGACATTTGCTGTCATCGATTCTCATGGTGAAGATGTGTACCGTATTGCCAAGCAAATGGAGCATTCAAACCAGGACATTGTAGTTGAAAAGTGTGTCAGTAACGATGCAGGTGAACTCACTCTCAATGACGAGGACAAAATGAAGGCTTGGGTTGAACACTACAACATGTTCTTGAATGGCCTAATGCTGTAGGCCCTTCAAGAATTAATGCGGAGATGCTGAAAGCTGCAGGCGAGGAGGGTATTGAGTTGACTAGGCAACTAGCTGAAGCGGTCTTCAGTAATGGAAATGTGCCTAGTGAGTGGGAGAAGAGCTTCATCCTCAATCTCTACAAGGGGTGAGGCCTTAGACCGAGGCAACTACAGGGGCCTCAAGCTCACAGACCACATCATGAAGTTACTGGAACACATGTTGGACTCAGCTATCCGTACGATGGTAAACACTGACGATCTTCAGTTCGCCTTTAGGCCTGGCAGAGGCACCACCAATGCTATCTTCATTGTGCGTCGGCTACAAGAGAAGTTCATTGTTGCAAATAAACCTCCTTACTTCACATTTGTGGATCTGGAGAAGGCCTTTGACCGAGTTCCCAGAAGGGTACTGTGGTGGGCACTGAGAAGTCTTGGTGTTGAGGAGTAGGCTGTGAAGATGATCCAGGCCATGTATGCAAATGCCAGGAGTCGTGTGCGTGGACAATACAGCGAGGAGTTTGGTTTTGGAGTGGGGGTGCATCAGGGATCTGTGCTCAGTCCTCTACTGTTCATTCTTGTCCTAGAAGCTCTGTCCCGGGATTTCCTCACTGGTACCATGGGAGCTCCTTTACGCCGATGACCTGGTAATCATCGCAGACTCCCTGGAAGAGTTCATTGCAAGGCTGAAGGCTTGGAAGTTGGGCATGGAACGCAATGAAAAAGACAAAGATCATGATATCTGACCAGGGTCTGAACAAACTGAAGGACACTGGCTCCTTCCCGTGTGTGGAATGTCGCTACGGCGTTGGTGTCAACTCAATCCAGTGCACCAAATACAAGCTCTGGGTCCACAAGTAATGCTGCGACAAAAGAGGTAGCTTACTAGACATGCAGAAATACATCTGTCCGAGGTGTCGAGGCGAAGCCATACCACTAGATGGTCGCCCTACAACATAAGTCACAGTGGACAAGGTGGTGCTGGACGTGGAAGCCAGCTCCTGTTACCTTGGGGACATGGTATGTGCTGGTGGTGAGTGTGAGCTTGCTGCCACTACCAGATGTTGCGTTGCCTGGGGAAAGCTCCTGCCCATCCTAATATCCAGGCACCTACCCTTCAAAACCTGTGGCAAAGTGTTTAACTCCTGCATATGATCAGCCATGCTACATGGGAGTGAAACTTGGGCCCCTACCGCCTCGGATGTCCAGCAATTGCACCGCAAAGACAGATCCATGATAGATCCTAGATGGATCTGCGGCGTCAAACCCCAGGTTGAGACGCCTTCAGCTGACCTATATGCAAGACTTGAGGTTGAGGATATCTCTTCAGTGCTACAGTCGCGCCTACTCCAGTGGTACGGGCACATTGAACGAGCCAGCGGCTGCTTCAACACCATCACCAAATTGCGGTTGCAAGGCAACAGAGGTTGTGGTAGCCTGAGGAAAACCCGAAATGAGTGTGTCAAGAGGGACATCAAAGTGTGTGGCCTCAACAGCATTGACCAACTGGACTGCTGCCTACCCCTGTGGCAGGGACCCCCGCAGCAGTATAATCTAATACTGTATACAACTACTACTACTACTACTACTACTACTTCTAGATAGCAATCTGATAGTGATTCATCACGTCCATTTCCACCTGGTATTAACATGCGTCTCTGGTGTCCACATTAGTACTTTCACAGTCCTCCCCTCACCCCTCCCTTTACCTTCTCCAGGATACCTTGAAGAAATAGTGCTGCTCTAAGGATAGATAATAACATAATAAACACAATTGACTGAAGCTCATTTGTTCCTGGATCCTGGACCAAGTCTCACCAATCTGAGATCAGAGAGACAACGTCATAGTCTCTTCTCTGAAAGAGAAACTGCAGGAAGAACAGTTTAGAATGAGGCGATGTTTTTTTGTTTTGTTTTCTAATGAATATTGCACCTACTCTCTAGCTGCACCAACGGTGGAGGACATGAAGAGTGTGACAAGAATGTGGAGGAGGAGGCCCAGAAACCAACCAGCTGTGGCATGATCACCGATCCTAACGGTATTACACACAAACATCCTCAACTAAAGCTTTGCACAGCTTTTCTTGTTTGGTTCAGTGCATTGACTTGATCTCACCCTCAGGAATCTTCAAGCCTTGCCACTCTGTCGTGCCCCCGAACCAATACTTTGAAAACTGTGTGTACGACGTGTGTGCAAATGGAGGTCAGACTGAGGCTCTGTGCCAGGCCATAGAGAGCTACGCTGATTTGTGTGCTGCAGCAGGAGTCCCCATCGCATGGAGGAAAAACAACACCTTCTGTCGTAAGTCTGTCTCTGCTACGTGTGTCAGTGTGTGTGCATGTGTGAAACAAAGAGCTAGAACAGGTTAGCTCATCAAAGTTAGTGAAGAAATTGATTAAATATAAAGGCTGGGACATAAAAAAAAAAGATTTTCAGATTTGTATCAATCTTCATTTGAAAGCTCTGATTATTAATAACCTTCGTTTGATATTTTAAGGTAGCATTGTCCTGTATTCTTTGCACAAATGTTGGGAGAACGCCGTCTGTTTGTGCTGGTGAAGCTAACAGCTAAGCTAAAAGCTGAGTCCACAGATTTGTTCATTACTTTACGATCTGTGGTGTAGAAGCAAAAAGACTTTGTGTGTGTGTGTGTGTCCTCCATTGTCACTTCAAAACCACATAACTCACTGTTTTCTTCTTCTGACGAGCAAAGAGAACATGGATGCAGGCCAAGCTGCACTCATAGCAGCCTCTGCTGGACAACTTTGTAATTACTTCAAACTGTCTGACGGTGTTTGTATGTCTCCTCTGCTCCAGCTATCAAGTGTCCCTCAGGCAGTCAGTACAATCCATGTACCTCTGCGTGTCCTCAGCCCAGTTGCCAGGACCCTGCAGGCTCCGGTGGCTCCTGTAATCAGCCCTGTGTGGAGGGATGTGTCTGTAATCCTGGGCTCATCCTCAGTGGAGACAAATGTGTCCCGCTCAGTGAGTGTGGATGCACTGATGAAGATGGAAATTACAGGCCGGTAAGTGTGCTCATCAGGGTTTTTTGATTATGACCCAGAGGCATTGGACAAAATTGTCACAACTAGAACAGTTGGTCAGCAGAGACAAACAACCATGGTGATTCTAGACTTTTTTTTCCATGATGCAGCAAGACAAAATGTTTGAACATGTGTGTGTTTGTGTGTGTAGACAGGAGACACTTGGTTCTCAGAGAAGGACTGTTCAGAGCGCTGTAAGTGTAACGGCAACCACAACATCACCTGCGAGCCATGGAAGTGCAGCCCTACACAGGAGTGTAAGGTGGTGGAGGGAGTACTAGGCTGTTACTCTAGAGGTAAACTTGGCTGGATGTTCACTGCACCTGAAGCTGTATAAGAATAATCTGATCATTTTCCATCTTTAAGCAATAGTTTGGTTTGGTTCTATGTGGTTATACTGACACCCAGTCGAGCTGACTACACTATGCACATGCTCCTTTACCAAGAACCAGCCTGAGAACCACCACAGCCATTATGTCTACTGCTTTGTCTGACCACTTGACGGCCTTGTCCACCTGGAAACTGAAGTTTGTGTCTAATGCTGAACCTCACACTCCTCCATACCAAAGTTTTTAGAGAAAATGATAGCCCTCAGGAATTTGTATCCACTTCTGCCTCCATCACTAAGTTCAAATGTTACTTTGTGATTTCAGTGTTTGAGATCGTTTACTCAGATTTACTACAATGACTCAAACTTACCAAAGGAGGCAGCAGTAGACCAGCAGTTCCTGTGTCCCTGTGAGCTAAAAACATTGATTTATCCTATGGACTCTGGTGTGGAAGAGTGAGCAGTTCATTAACAGAAAATGTTGTCAAACAGAAACTGTAGACTTACATTGAGTAGAGTCACTGCTGACTGTGTCAGTGTTTCATAAAACCACACAGGACAGTTTCTTGGGTCCCCAAACAAATGTTTGTAGAATGTAGGTTTTAAATTAGATTCATAAAATGAATGAATGATTTCCGTTGTAATTTTTTGTCGCACTTGTCTCTACAAAGCAACTACAAAGTACAGTAGCTTCAGAACTTAAATCACACTGAACACACCTGAGCTTATCTCTTCCATCTCTTGTTCAGGAAATGGAATCTGCTCAGTATCTGGTGATCCTCACTACAACACCTTTGACAAAGTAACCCACCACTACATGGGGTCTTGCTCCTACACCTTGACCAAACCCTGCAACGTCTCCACCGACTTGCCGTACTTCACTGTGGACACCCAGAACGAGCACAGAGGAAGTAACAAGAGGGTTTCCTACGTCAGAGCTGTAGTGATCAATGTGAGCGGTGTGACTGTCATCCTTGGCAAGGGACGCAAAGTCCAGGTAGGTCATGTGACTTAAGGCATCTCTACTTTCCTCACTGCTTCTGTGTACTGCCATAGAAACACCGATGAACTTAATGATCCCAAAACTGATAAATTCCTGAAAAATCGTGAAAAAGACATGACATCAATCACCTCTCTGTTCTACAGGTCAATGGGACAGCAGTCGTCCCACCTTTGAATCCTGCCAAAGGAGTCAAGATCTACTTAAGTGGAAAGTTTGTCGTCCTGGAGACAGACTTTGGCCTGAGGGTGCGTTTCGATGGTAACCACCATGCTGACGTCACCTTGCCGACCTCCTACAGTGGCCTGCTCTGTGGCATGTGTGGTAAGAGCTGCTACAAGTATAATAGCTGTGTCCCATTTCAGGGATTACTCCAGTCACTTTATGCTAATATGTCAACAATATGCTAATGACAACAATGGCAGCTGATTCTATCAGGTCCAATCAGAATTCTTCCCCAAACACAGTTTCTGTATTTGTTGCCTTGGCAGGAAATTTCAATAACAATCCAAGAGACGACAACCTGAAACCAGACCAAACACCAGCCGCTAACACCAATGAGTTGGGAGACAGCTGGCAGGTTCCTGACCCGCGGCCTGAGTGAGTCACATCACAGTAGATATTTACACTCAACTGCTCATCTCACTGCCACTGAAACATAGACAGCTCATCCACAGATGAATAGAATTGCTATTTACCCCAAAAGTCGGTTATTTGTCCTCAGGGAACATAGAATACCACCATCAAATATACAGTAACAATAATTACGACATTTTACTTAATGGCCAAAATGCAAATGTGTGGAAAGACCACACACATTTCCCTTTGAGTCGGACTGACTTGAAATGTGTCACATGTGTCCTCCAGCTCAGTGCACTCTAAAATACATATCCTGGACCACGAAAGTGTGGGATACCTTGAAGACGTAGTGCTGCTCTAAGGACGGATTATAACATTGTAAACTTAAAACGCATTTTAATGCCAGGTGTAAAGGGGGCATAGTCTCTTCTCTGAATGAGAAGCTGCAGGAGGAACTGTTCAGAATGAGATGGTATTATAAATTCAAACACTATTTATTGTTTTCTGATGAATATTCCACTTCCTCTCTAGCTGCACCAACGGTGGAGGACATGAAGAGTGTGACAAGAATGTGGAGGAGGAGGCCCAGAAACCAACCAGCTGTGGCATGATCACCGATCCTAACGGTATTACACACAAACATCCTCAACTAAAGCTTTGCACAGCTTTTCTTGTTAGGACAGTGCATTGACTTGATCTCACCCTCAGGTATCTTCAAGCCTTGCCACTCTGTCGTGCCCCCGAACCAATACTTTGAAAACTGTGTGTACGACGTGTGTGCAAATGGAGGTCAGACTGTGGCTCTGTGCCAGGCCATAGAGAGCTACGCTGATTTGTGTGCTGCAGCAGGAGTCCCCATCGCATGGAGGAAAAACAACACCTTCTGTCGTAAGTCTGTCTCTGCTACGTGTGTCAGTGTGTGTGCATGTGTGAAACAAAGAGCTAGAACAGGTTAGCTCATCAAAGTTAGTGAAGAAATTGACAAAATATAAAGGCTGGGTTATAAAAAAAAAGGATTTTCAGATTTGTATCAATCTTCATTTGAAAGCTCTGATTATTAATAACCTTCGTTTGATATTTTAAGGTAGCATTGTCCTGTATTCTTTGCACAAATGTTGGGAGAACGCCGTCTGTTTGTGCTGGTGAAGCTAACAGCTAAGCTAAAAGCTGAGTCCACAGATTTGTTCATTACTTTACGATCTGTGGTGTAGAAGCAAAAAGACTTTGTGTGTGTGTGTGTGTCCTCCATTGTCACTTCAAAACCACATAACTCACTGTTTTCTTCTTCTGACGAGCAAAGAGAGCATGGATGCAGGCCAAGCTGCACTCACAGCAGCCTCTGCTGGACAACTTTGTAATTACTTCAAACTGTCTGACGGTGTTTGTATGTCTCCTCTGCTCCAGCTATCAAGTGTCCCTCAGGCAGTCAGTACAATCCATGTACCTCTGCGTGTCCTCAGCCCAGTTGCCAGGACCCTGCAGGCTCCGGTGGCTCCTGTAATCAGCCCTGTGTGGAGGGATGTGTCTGTAATCCTGGGCTCATCCTCAGTGGAGACAAATGTGTCCCGCTCAGTGAGTGTGGATGCACTGATGAAGGTGGAAATTACAGGCCGGTAAGTGTGCTCATCAGGGTTTTTTGATTATGACCCAGAGACATGGGACAAAATTGTGACAACTAGAACAGTTGGTCAGCAGAGACAAACAACCATGGTGATTCTAGACTTTTTTTTCCATGATGCAGCAAGACAAAATGTTTGAACATGTGTGTGTTTGTGTGTGTAGACACGAGACACTTGGTTCTCAGAGAAGGACTGTTCAGAGCGCTGTAAGTGTAACGGCAACCACAACATCACCTGCGAGCCATGGAAGTGCAGCCCTACACAGGAGTGTAAGGTGGTGGAGGGAGTACTAGGCTGTTACTCTAGAGGTAAACTTGGCTGGATGTTCACTGCACCTGAAGCTGTATAAGAATAATCTGATCATTTTCTATCTTCAAGCGATAGTTTGGTTTGATTCTATGTGGTTATACTGACACCCATTCGAGCTGACTACACTATGCACATGCTCCTGCACCAAGAACCAGCCTGAGAACCACCACAGCCATTATGTCCACTGCTTTGTCAGACCACTTGACCGCCTTGTCCACCTGGAAACTGAAGTTTGTGTCTAATGCTGAACCTAACACTCCTCCATACCAAAGTTTGTAGAGCAAATGATAGCCCTCAGGAATTTGTATCCACTTCTGCCTCCATCACTAAGTTCAAATGTTACTTTGTGATTTCAGTGTTTGAGATCGTTTACTCAGATTTACTACAATGACTCAAACTTACCAAAGGAGGCAGCAGTAGACCAGCAGTTCCTGTGTCCCTGTGAGCTAAAAACATTGATTTATCCTATGGACTCTGGTGTGGAAGAGTGAGCAGTTCATTAACAGAAAATGTTGTCAAACAGAAACTGTAGACTTACATTGAGTAGAGTCACTGCTGACTGTGTCAGTGTTTCATAAAACCACACAGGACAGTTTCTTGGGTCCCCAAACAAATGTTTGTAGAATGTAGGTTTTAAATTAGATTCATAAAATGAATGAATGATTTCCGTTGTAATTTTTTGTCGCACTTGTCTCTACAAAGCAACTACAAAGTACAGTAGCTTCAGAACTTAAATCACACTGAACACACCTGAGCTTATCTCTTCCATCTCTTGTTCAGGAAATGGAATCTGCTCAGTATCTGGTGATCCTCACTACAACACCTTTGACAAAGTAACCCACCACTACATGGGGTCTTGCTCCTACACCTTGACCAAACCCTGCAACGTCTCCACCGACTTGCCGTACTTCACTGTGGACACCCAGAACGAGCACAGAGGAAGTAACAAGAGGGTTTCCTACGTCAGAGCTGTAGTGATCAATGTGAGCGGTGTGACTGTCATCCTTGGCAAGGGACGCAAAGTCCAGGTAGGTCATGTGACTTAAGGCATCTCTACTTTCCTCACTGCTTCTGTGTACTGCCATAGAAACACCGATGAACTTAATGATCCCAAAACTGATAAATTCCTGAAAAATCGTGAAAAAGACATGACATCAATCACCTCTCTGTTCTACAGGTCAATGGGACAGCAGTCGTCCCACCTTTGAATCCTGCCAAAGGAGTCAAGATCTACTTAAGTGGAAAGTTTGTCGTCCTGGAGACAGACTTTGGCCTGAGGGTGCGTTTCGATGGTAACCACCATGCTGACGTCACCTTGCCGACCTCCTACAGTGGCCTGCTCTGTGGCATGTGTGGTAAGAGCTGCTACAAGTATAATAGCTGTGTCCCATTTCAGGGATTACTCCAGTCACTTTATGCTAATATGTCAACAATATGCTAATGACAACAATGGCAGCTGATTCTATCAGGTCCAATCAGAATTCTTCCCCAAACACAGTTTCTGTATTTGTTGCCTTGGCAGGAAATTTCAATAACAATCCAAGAGACGACAACCTGAAACCAGACCAAACACCAGCCGCTAACACCAATGAGTTGGGAGACAGCTGGCAGGTTCCTGACCCGCGGCCTGAGTGAGTCACATCACAGTAGATATTTACACTCAACTGCTCATCTCACTGCCACTGAAACATAGACAGCTCATCCACAGATGAATAGAATTGCTATTTACCCCAAAAGTCGGTTATTTGTCCTCAGGGAACATAGAATACCACCATCAAATATACAGTAACAATAATTACGACATTTTACTTAATGGCCAAAATGCAAATGTGTGGAAAGACCACACACATTTCCCTTTGAGTCGGACTGACTTGAAATGTGTCACATGTGTCCTCCAGCTCAGTGCACTCTAAAATACATATCCTGGACCACGAAAGTGTGGGATACCTTGAAGACGTAGTGCTGCTCTAAGGACGGATTATAACATTGTAAACTTAAAATGCATTTTAATGCCAGGTGTATAGGGGGCATAGTCTCTTCTCTGAATGAGAAGCTGCAGGAGGAACTGTTCAGAATGAGATGGTATTATAAATTCAAACACTATTTATTGTTTTCTGATGAATATTCCACTTCCTCTCTAGCTGCACCAACGGTGGAGGACATGAAGAGTGTGACAAGAATGTGGAGGAGGAGGCCCAGAAACCAACCAGCTGTGGCATGATCCCCGATCCTAACGGTATTACACACAAACATCCTCAACTAAAGCTTTGCACAGCTTTTCTTGTTAGGACAGTGCATTGACTTGATCTCACCCTCAGGTATCTTCAAGCCTTGCCACTCTGTCGTGCCCCCGAACCAATACTTTGAAAACTGTGTGTACGACGTGTGTGCAAATGGAGGTCAGACTGTGGCTCTGTGCCAGGCCATAGAGAGCTACGCTGATTTGTGTGCTGCAGCAGGAGTCCCCATCGCATGGAGGAAAAACAACACCTTCTGTCGTAAGTCTGTCTCTGCTACGTGTGTCAGTGTGTGTGCATGTGTGAAACAAAGAGCTAGAACAGGTTAGCTCATCAAAGTTAGTGAAGAAATTGACAAAATATAAAGGCTGGGTTATAAAAAAAAAGGATTTTCAGATTTGTATCAATCTTCATTTGAAAGCTCTGATTATTAATAACCTTCGTTTGATATTTTAAGGTAGCATTGTCCTGTATTCTTTGCACAAATGTTGGGAGAACGCCGTCTGTTTGTGCTGGTGAAGCTAACAGCTAAGCTAAAAGCTGAGTCCACAGATTTGTTCATTACTTTACGATCTGTGGTGTAGAAGCAAAAAGACTTTGTGTGTGTGTGTGTGTCCTCCATTGTCACTTCAAAACCACATAACTCACTGTTTTCTTCTTCTGACGAGCAAAGAGAGCATGGATGCAGGCCAAGCTGCACTCACAGCAGCCTCTGCTGGACAACTTTGTAATTACTTCAAACTGTCTGACGGTGTTTGTATGTCTCCTCTGCTCCAGCTATCAAGTGTCCCTCAGGCAGTCAGTACAATCCATGTACCTCTGCGTGTCCTCAGCCCAGTTGCCAGGACCCTGCAGGCTCCGGTGGCTCCTGTAATCAGCCCTGTGTGGAGGGATGTGTCTGTAATCCTGGGCTCATCCTCAGTGGAGACAAATGTGTCCCGCTCAGTGAGTGTGGATGCACTGATGAAGGTGGAAATTACAGGCCGGTAAGTGTGCTCATCAGGGTTTTTTGATTATGACCCAGAGACATGGGACAAAATTGTGACAACTAGAACAGTTGGTCAGCAGAGACAAACAACCATGGTGATTCTAGACTTTTTTTTCCATGATGCAGCAAGACAAAATGTTTGAACATGTGTGTGTTTGTGTGTGTAGACAGGAGACACTTGGTTCTCAGAGAAGGACTGTTCAGAGCGCTGTAAGTGTAACGGCAACCACAACATCACCTGCGAGCCATGGAAGTGCAGCCCTACACAGGAGTGTAAGGTGGTGGAGGGAGTACTAGGCTGTTACTCTAGAGGTAAACTTGGCTGGATGTTCACTGCACCTGAAGCTGTATAAGAATAATCTGATCATTTTCTATCTTCAAGCGATAGTTTGGTTTGATTCTATGTGGTTATACTGACACCCATTCGAGCTGACTACACTATGCACATGCTCCTGCACCAAGAACCAGCCTGAGAACCACCACAGCCATTATGTCCACTGCTTTGTCAGACCACTTGACCGCCTTGTCCACCTGGAAACTGAAGTTTGTGTCTAATGCTGAACCTAACACTCCTCCATACCAAAGTTTGTAGAGCAAATGATAGCCCTCAGGAATTTGTATCCACTTCTGCCTCCATCACTAAGTTCAAATGTTACTTTGTGATTTCAGTGTTTGAGATCGTTTACTCAGATTTACTACAATGACTCAAACTTACCAAAGGAGGCAGCAGTAGACCAGCAGTTCCTGTGTCCCTGTGAGCTAAAAACATTGATTTATCCTATGGACTCTGGTGTGGAAGAGTGAGCAGTTCATTAACAGAAAATGTTGTCAAACAGAAACTGTAGACTTACATTGAGTAGAGTCACTGCTGACTGTGTCAGTGTTTCATAAAACCACACAGGACAGTTTCTTGGGTCCCCAAACAAATGTTTGTAGAATGTAGGTTTTAAATTAGATTCATAAAATGAATGAATGATTTCCGTTGTAATTTTTTGTCGCACTTGTCTCTACAAAGCAACTACAAAGTACAGTAGCTTCAGAACTTAAATCACACTGAACACACCTGAGCTTATCTCTTCCATCTCTTGTTCAGGAAATGGAATCTGCTCAGTATCTGGTGATCCTCACTACAACACCTTTGACAAAGTAACCCACCACTATATGGGGTCTTGCTCCTACACCTTGACCAAACCCTGCAACGTCTCCACCGACTTGCCGTACTTCACTGTGGACACCCAGAACGAGCACAGAGGAAGTAACAAGAGGGTTTCCTACGTCAGAGCTGTAGTGATCAATGTGAGCGGTGTGACTGTCATCCTTGGCAAGGGACGCAAAGTCCAGGTAGGTCATGTGACTTAAGGCATCTCTACTTTCCTCACTGCTTCTGTGTACTGCCATAGAAACACCGATGAACTTAATGATCCCAAAACTGATAAATTCCTGAAAAATCGTGAAAAAGACATGACATCAATCACCTCTCTGTTCTACAGGTCAATGGGACAGCAGTCGTCCCACCTTTGAATCCTGCCAAAGGAGTCAAGATCTACTTAAGTGGAAAGTTTGTCGTCCTGGAGACAGACTTTGGCCTGAGGGTGCGTTTCGATGGTAACCACCATGCTGACGTCACCTTGCCGACCTCCTACAGTGGCCTGCTCTGTGGCATGTGTGGTAAGAGCTGCTACAAGTATAATAGCTGTGTCCCATTTCAGGGATTACTCCAGTCACTTTATGCTAATATGTCAACAATATGCTAATGACAACAATGGCAGCTGATTCTATCAGGTCCAATCAGAATTCTTCCCCAAACACAGTTTCTGTATTTGTTGCCTTGGCAGGAAATTTCAATAACAATCCAAGAGACGACAACCTGAAACCAGACCAAACACCAGCCGCTAACACCAATGAGTTGGGAGACAGCTGGCAGGTTCCTGACCCGCGGCCTGAGTGAGTCACATCACAGTAGATATTTACACTCAACTGCTTATCTCACTGCCACTGAAACATAGACAGCTCATCCACAGATGAATAGAATTGCTATTTACCCCAAAAGTCGGTTATTTGTCCTCAGGGAACATAGAATACCACCATCAAATATACAGTAACAATAATTACGACATTTTACTTAATGGCCAAAATGCAAATGTGTGGAAAGACCACACACATTTCCCTTTGAGTCGGACTGACTTGAAATGTGTCACATGTGTCCTCCAGCTCAGTGCACTCTAAAATACATATCCTGGACCACGAAAGTGTGGGATACCTTGAAGACGTAGCGCTGCTCTAAGGACGGATTATAACATTGTAAACTTAAAACGCATTTTAATGCCAGGTGTATAGGGGGCATAGTCTCTTCTCTGAATGAGAAGCTGCAGGAGGAACTGTTCAGAATGAGATGGTATTATAAATTCAAACACTATTTATTGTTTTCTGATGAATATTCCACTTCCTCTCTAGCTGCACCAACGGTGGAGGACATGAAGAGTGTGACAAGAATGTGGAGGAGGAGGCCCAGAAACCAACCAGCTGTGGCATGATCACCGATCCTAACGGTATTACACACAAACATCCTCAACTAAAGCTTTGCACAGCTTTTCTTGTTAGGACAGTGCATTGACTTGATCTCACCCTCAGGTATCTTCAAGCCTTGCCACTCTGTCGTGCCCCCGAACCAATACTTTGAAAACTGTGTGTACGACGTGTGTGCAAATGGAGGTCAGACTGTGGCTCTGTGCCAGGCCATAGAGAGCTACGCTGATTTGTGTGCTGCAGCAGGAGTCCCCATCGCATGGAGGAAAAACAACACCTTCTGTCGTAAGTCTGTCTCTGCTACGTGTGTCAGTGTGTGTGCATGTGTGAAACAAAGAGCTAGAACAGGTTAGCTCATCAAAGTTAGTGAAGAAATTGACAAAATATAAAGGCTGGGTTATAAAAAAAAAGGATTTTCAGATTTGTATCAATCTTCATTTGAAAGCTCTGATTATTAATAACCTTCGTTTGATATTTTAAGGTAGCATTGTCCTGTATTCTTTGCACAAATGTTGGGAGAACGCCGTCTGTTTGTGCTGGTGAAGCTAACAGCTAAGCTAAAAGCTGAGTCCACAGATTTGTTCATTACTTTACGATCTGTGGTGTAGAAGCAAAAAGACTTTGTGTGTGTGTGTGTGTGTCCTCCATTGTCACTTCAAAACCACATAACTCACTGTTTTCTTCTTCTGACGAGCAAAGAGAGCATGGATGCAGGCCAAGCTGCACTCACAGCAGCCTCTGCTGGACAACTTTGTAATTACTTCAAACTGTCTGACGGTGTTTGTATGTCTCCTCTGCTCCAGCTATCAAGTGTCCCTCAGGCAGTCAGTACAATCCATGTACCTCTGCGTGTCCTCAGCCCAGTTGCCAGGACCCTGCAGGCTCCGGTGGCTCCTGTAATCAGCCCTGTGTGGAGGGATGTGTCTGTAATCCTGGGCTCATCCTCAGTGGAGACAAATGTGTCCCGCTCAGTGAGTGTGGATGCACTGATGAAGGTGGAAATTACAGGCCGGTAAGTGTGCTCATCAGGGTTTTTTGATTATGACCCAGAGACATGGGACAAAATTGTGACAACTAGAACAGTTGGTCAGCAGAGACAAACAACCATGGTGATTCTAGACTTTTTTTTCCATGATGCAGCAAGACAAAATGTTTGAACATGTGTGTGTTTGTGTGTGTAGACAGGAGACACTTGGTTCTCAGAGAAGGACTGTTCAGAGCGCTGTAAGTGTAACGGCAACCACAACATCACCTGCGAGCCATGGAAGTGCAGCCCTACACAGGAGTGTAAGGTGGTGGAGGGAGTACTAGGCTGTTACTCTAGAGGTAAACTTGGCTGGATGTTCACTGCACCTGAAGCTGTATAAGAATAATCTGATCATTTTCTATCTTCAAGCGATAGTTTGGTTTGATTCTATGTGGTTATACTGACACCCATTCGAGCTGACTACACTATGCACATGCTCCTGCACCAAGAACCAGCCTGAGAACCACCACAGCCATTATGTCCACTGCTTTGTCAGACCACTTGACCGCCTTGTCCACCTGGAAACTGAAGTTTGTGTCTAATGCTGAACCTAACACTCCTCCATACCAAAGTTTGTAGAGCAAATGATAGCCCTCAGGAATTTGTATCCACTTCTGCCTCCATCACTAAGTTCAAATGTTACTTTGTGATTTCAGTGTTTGAGATCGTTTACTCAGATTTACTACAATGACTCAAACTTACCAAAGGAGGCAGCAGTAGACCAGCAGTTCCTGTGTCCCTGTGAGCTAAAAACATTGATTTATCCTATGGACTCTGGTGTGGAAGAGTGAGCAGTTCATTAACAGAAAATGTTGTCAAACAGAAACTGTAGACTTACATTGAGTAGAGTCACTGCTGACTGTGTCAGTGTTTCATAAAACCACACAGGACAGTTTCTTGGGTCCCCAAACAAATGTTTGTAGAATGTAGGTTTTAAATTAGATTCATAAAATGAATGAATGATTTCCGTTGTAATTTTTTGTCGCACTTGTCTCTACAAAGCAACTACAAAGTACAGTAGCTTCAGAACTTAAATCACACTGAACACACCTGAGCTTATCTCTTCCATCTCTTGTTCAGGAAATGGAATCTGCTCAGTATCTGGTGATCCTCACTACAACACCTTTGACAAAGTAACCCACCACTACATGGGGTCTTGCTCCTACACCTTGACCAAACCCTGCAACGTCTCCACCGACTTGCCGTACTTCACTGTGGACACCCAGAACGAGCACAGAGGAAGTAACAAGAGGGTTTCCTACGTCAGAGCTGTAGTGATCAATGTGAGCGGTGTGACTGTCATCCTTGGCAAGGGACGCAAAGTCCAGGTAGGTCATGTGACTTAAGGCATCTCTACTTTCCTCACTGCTTCTGTGTACTGCCATAGAAACACCGATGAACTTAATGATCCCAAAACTGATAAATTCCTGAAAAATCGTGAAAAAGACATGACATCAATCACCTCTCTGTTCTACAGGTCAATGGGACAGCAGTCGTCCCACCTTTGAATCCTGCCAAAGGAGTCAAGATCTACTTAAGTGGAAAGTTTGTCGTCCTGGAGACAGACTTTGGCCTGAGGGTGCGTTTCGATGGTAACCACCATGCTGACGTCACCTTGCCGACCTCCTACAGTGGCCTGCTCTGTGGCATGTGTGGTAAGAGCTGCTACAAGTATAATAGCTGTGTCCCATTTCAGGGATTACTCCAGTCACTTTATGCTAATATGTCAACAATATGCTAATGACAACAATGGCAGCTGATTCTATCAGGTCCAATCAGAATTCTTCCCCAAACACAGTTTCTGTATTTGTTGCCTTGGCAGGAAATTTCAATAACAATCCAAGAGACGACAACCTGAAACCAGACCAAACACCAGCCGCTAACACCAATGAGTTGGGAGACAGCTGGCAGGTTCCTGACCCGCGGCCTGAGTGAGTCACATCACAGTAGATATTTACACTCAACTGCTCATCTCACTGCCACTGAAACATAGACAGCTCATCCACAGATGAATAGAATTGCTATTTACCCCAAAAGTCGGTTATTTGTCCTCAGGGAACATAGAATACCACCATCAAATATACAGTAACAATAATTACGACATTTTACTTAATGGCCAAAATGCAAATGTGTGGAAAGACCACACACATTTCCCTTTGAGTCGGACTGACTTGAAATGTGTCACATGTGTCCTCCAGCTCAGTGCACTCTAAAATACATATCCTGGACCACGAAAGTGTGGGATACCTTGAAGACGTAGTGCTGCTCTAAGGACGGATTATAACATTGTAAACTTAAAATGCATTTTAATGCCAGGTGTATAGGGGGCATAGTCTCTTCTCTGAATGAGAAGCTGCAGGAGGAACTGTTCAGAATGAGATGGTATTATAAATTCAAACACTATTTATTGTTTTCTGATGAATATTCCACTTCCTCTCTAGCTGCACCAACGGTGGAGGACATGAAGAGTGTGACAAGAATGTGGAGGAGGAGGCCCAGAAACCAACCAGCTGTGGCATGATCACCGATCCTAACGGTATTACACACAAACATCCTCAACTAAAGCTTTGCACAGCTTTTCTTGTTAGGACAGTGCATTGACTTGATCTCACCCTCAGGTATCTTCAAGCCTTGCCACTCTGTCGTGCCCCCGAACCAATACTTTGAAAACTGTGTGTACGACGTGTGTGCAAATGGAGGTCAGACTGTGGCTCTGTGCCAGGCCATAGAGAGCTACGCTGATTTGTGTGCTGCAGCAGGAGTCCCCATCGCATGGAGGAAAAACAACACCTTCTGTCGTAAGTCTGTCTCTGCTACGTGTGTCAGTGTGTGTGCATGTGTGAAACAAAGAGCTAGAACAGGTTAGCTCATCAAAGTTAGTGAAGAAATTGACAAAATATAAAGGCTGGGTTATAAAAAAAAAGGATTTTCAGATTTGTATCAATCTTCATTTGAAAGCTCTGATTATTAATAACCTTCGTTTGATATTTTAAGGTAGCATTGTCCTGTATTCTTTGCACAAATGTTGGGAGAACGCCGTCTGTTTGTGCTGGTGAAGCTAACAGCTAAGCTAAAAGCTGAGTCCACAGATTTGTTCATTACTTTACGATCTGTGGTGTAGAAGCAAAAAGACTTTGTGTGTGTGTGTGTGTCCTCCATTGTCACTTCAAAACCACATAACTCACTGTTTTCTTCTTCTGACGAGCAAAGAGAGCATGGATGCAGGCCAAGCTGCACTCACAGCAGCCTCTGCTGGACAACTTTGTAATTACTTCAAACTGTCTGACGGTGTTTGTATGTCTCCTCTGCTCCAGCTATCAAGTGTCCCTCAGGCAGTCAGTACAATCCATGTACCTCTGCGTGTCCTCAGCCCAGTTGCCAGGACCCTGCAGGCTCCGGTGGCTCCTGTAATCAGCCCTGTGTGGAGGGATGTGTCTGTAATCCTGGGCTCATCCTCAGTGGAGACAAATGTGTCCCGCTCAGTGAGTGTGGATGCACTGATGAAGGTGGAAATTACAGGCCGGTAAGTGTGCTCATCAGGGTTTTTTGATTATGACCCAGAGACATGGGACAAAATTGTGACAACTAGAACAGTTGGTCAGCAGAGACAAACAACCATGGTGATTCTAGACTTTTTTTTCCATGATGCAGCAAGACAAAATGTTTGAACATGTGTGTGTTTGTGTGTGTAGACAGGAGACACTTGGTTCTCAGAGAAGGACTGTTCAGAGCGCTGTAAGTGTAACGGCAACCACAACATCACCTGCGAGCCATGGAAGTGCAGCCCTACACAGGAGTGTAAGGTGGTGGAGGGAGTACTAGGCTGTTACTCTAGAGGTAAACTTGGCTGGATGTTCACTGCACCTGAAGCTGTATAAGAATAATCTGATCATTTTCTATCTTCAAGCGATAGTTTGGTTTGATTCTATGTGGTTATACTGACACCCATTCGAGCTGACTACACTATGCACATGCTCCTGCACCAAGAACCAGCCTGAGAACCACCACAGCCATTATGTCCACTGCTTTGTCAGACCACTTGACCGCCTTGTCCACCTGGAAACTGAAGTTTGTGTCTAATGCTGAACCTAACACTCCTCCATACCAAAGTTTGTAGAGCAAATGATAGCCCTCAGGAATTTGTATCCACTTCTGCCTCCATCACTAAGTTCAAATGTTACTTTGTGATTTCAGTGTTTGAGATCGTTTACTCAGATTTACTACAATGACTCAAACTTACCAAAGGAGGCAGCAGTAGACCAGCAGTTCCTGTGTCCCTGTGAGCTAAAAACATTGATTTATCCTATGGACTCTGGTGTGGAAGAGTGAGCAGTTCATTAACAGAAAATGTTGTCAAACAGAAACTGTAGACTTACATTGAGTAGAGTCACTGCTGACTGTGTCAGTGTTTCATAAAACCACACAGGACAGTTTCTTGGGTCCCCAAACAAATGTTTGTAGAATGTAGGTTTTAAATTAGATTCATAAAATGAATGAATGATTTCCGTTGTAATTTTTTGTCGCACTTGTCTCTACAAAGCAACTACAAAGTACAGTAGCTTCAGAACTTAAATCACACTGAACACACCTGAGCTTATCTCTTCCATCTCTTGTTCAGGAAATGGAATCTGCTCAGTATCTGGTGATCCTCACTACAACACCTTTGACAAAGTAACCCACCACTATATGGGGTCTTGCTCCTACACCTTGACCAAACCCTGCAACGTCTCCACCGACTTGCCGTACTTCACTGTGGACACCCAGAACGAGCACAGAGGAAGTAACAAGAGGGTTTCCTACGTCAGAGCTGTAGTGATCAATGTGAGCGGTGTGACTGTCATCCTTGGCAAGGGACGCAAAGTCCAGGTAGGTCATGTGACTTAAGGCATCTCTACTTTCCTCACTGCTTCTGTGTACTGCCATAGAAACACCGATGAACTTAATGATCCCAAAACTGATAAATTCCTGAAAAATCGTGAAAAAGACATGACATCAATCACCTCTCTGTTCTACAGGTCAATGGGACAGCAGTCGTCCCACCTTTGAATCCTGCCAAAGGAGTCAAGATCTACTTAAGTGGAAAGTTTGTCGTCCTGGAGACAGACTTTGGCCTGAGGGTGCGTTTCGATGGTAACCACCATGCTGACGTCACCTTGCCGACCTCCTACAGTGGCCTGCTCTGTGGCATGTGTGGTAAGAGCTGCTACAAGTATAATAGCTGTGTCCCATTTCAGGGATTACTCCAGTCACTTTATGCTAATATGTCAACAATATGCTAATGACAACAATGGCAGCTGATTCTATCAGGTCCAATCAGAATTCTTCCCCAAACACAGTTTCTGTATTTGTTGCCTTGGCAGGAAATTTCAATAACAATCCAAGAGACGACAACCTGAAACCAGACCAAACACCAGCCGCTAACACCAATGAGTTGGGAGACAGCTGGCAGGTTCCTGACCCGCGGCCTGAGTGAGTCACATCACAGTAGATATTTACACTCAACTGCTCATCTCACTGCCACTGAAACATAGACAGCTCATGCACAGATGAAAGAAGGCGCTCTTCACCCCAAAAGCACCTATAGCAGGTTCACATGACAGACAGGTAAACTGAGCACACAATACCAGCTCACAGACATGTATACTTGATGTGTCAATCAAGTATACAATTTGTCCAGGATTCAGTTATTCATCCTCAGGGAACCGAGAATACTTCTTCTTCCTTCGGCTTTCCTTGTGACCTCTTCTGTTACACCAACTGTCCTTATCTTCAATATACTTTGTCCAATATAATCACTATCCCTCCTCTACATGTGACCAAACCATTTCAACCTTGCCTCTCTTTCTTTATTTCCAAACTGTTCAACCTGAGCTGTCCCTCGAATATGCTCATTTCTAATCCTGTCAATCCTGGTAACTCCCGACAAAACACAGCATCTTCAGCTCTGCCACTTCCAGCTCCACCTCCTGTCTTTCTCTACCTCTACCTCTTGCATCTTCACTGTACCACCTGTCTAACTGTCATTTACACACAGGTATTCAGTCTTGTTACTTGTTTATCTCCAGTGCATAACCTGCACCTCTCTAGGGTCTCTTCCACCTGTTCCCTACTCTCACTACAGATTACAATATCATCTGCAAACAACATTGTCTCCTGCCTGACCTCATATGTCAATTTGTCTATCACCATTTCTCACAAAAAGGGTCTTAAAGTTGATCCCAAATGTAATCCCACCTTCACCTTGAACCCATCTGTCGCTTCAACTACATACCTCACCACTGTCCTCATACAATACCACAGGGAACCCAGAATACATTAGCAAATATACAATAACAATAATAATGACACTAATTAATGGCTTAAAAAAGCAATGTTAAAAGACCACACCCATCACACTATGAGCCAGACCAACAATTTTTCACATATGTCTTCAGTGCACTCTAAAAAGCATCTGACTTGAGGAAGTGAGTGAGTTGAATAGCTGGACACTGTGGCCCCCTTTACACCTGGCATTAGAATGAGTTTTCTGTGAACAGATGTGTCCTGGGTATGACATTAAACCGCAACCGGTGATAACCCAGGGCCAAGTTTATGGAGATTTGTGGTTGTGGGAAAGTGGAGTGACCCATTAGCTATCATTACTCCCAGGTCCACTCTGGCCCGGAGCGGTAGCACCTGTAAGGGCCCTACCTATTGGTCAAATAGTATTAGCCTACTTCCCTTTCCTGGGGGCAGTACCTGTAGAGGCCGGAAGTGGTCCTTTCTGGAGCACACTAAGCCCAGTCAGTGTGGCTACAGGCTGGCGAAAGGATGGACAGCCGGCCGTAAAACCTCGTCCATATACTTAATGGCAGGTCTACATACAGACAAAGGTATAGGCAGTGCCAGTAGCAGTCACCGACTAGCCGCCGGTAGTGTCTTGGTCTTGGCTGACTCTCGGGTGCAGCAGGGCAGGGTCCGGCCATCAAGGCAAATCTTGCAAGTGCCCGGTGGAGTTGAAGTTAAAGTTCAGAATAGGCTCATTGAATGTGGGCACTTTGAAGGGACATAGTAATGAAGTTGTGGAGACACTCACAAGAAGAAGGATTCTGCTGCCTGCAAGAGACCAAGTGGTTCGGAGGCCTGGATGCAAACCAAACTAGTTTTATCAAAGGAAAGGATTCCCGCTACAAGTTTTACTGGTGTGGGAACAAGCAAGGCGGTGTAGGCATCATGATAGCTGAGAAGTGGGCTGAAAAGGTCTTTGAGGTCCAACATATTTTAGATAGGATATTCCTGTTGAGACTTGTCCTTGGCAAATCCGTTCTCACTTTCCTCTCCATCTACGTACCTCATGTAGAATGCTCAGATGTAAAAAAAGAGTGCTTCTACGATCTGTTGCAGAGCACAATCGCCAAGATACCCCAACAGAGAGGAGAGCAGAGAACCCCAACAGTTCACACAATGAGCAAGCACTAGGCATCAGTGGAGAGAAAAAACTCCCTTTTAACAGGAAGAAATCTCTGACAGAACCAGGCTCAGAGGTGTGCAGTCATCTGCCTCGACCAGTTGGGGTGAAAGGAAAATGGGGGACAGCGGAGAGGTGGGGCACAGTCCAGGTTTCCCTGAACCAGCTCTAACTATAAGCTTTATCAAAAAGGAAAGTTTTAAGTCTAACTTTAAATACCCAGTTACCTATTGGTGACTGGAATCGTCATGTTGGGTGGTTTGCCCAAGGCTTTGAAGAGGTCCCCGGCGGTCACAGCTTTGGCGATCAGAACACGCAAGGGAAGAGAATACTGGAACTTGCAAATGATCTGCTCGTCTGAAACACTTTCTTCATCAAAAGGGAGTCCCACTTAGTTACCTACACTTCTGGCAACCACAGGACCCAGATTGACAATGTACTGTTCCGTCGGAGCTTCAGAAAGGCTGTCATCGACATAAAAGTCATCCCCGGTGAGGAGTGTGCTCGGCAACACCAGCTGTTAGTGACTTTGTAGTACACAACCCTGCAGTTCGTAAGCGCAAGTTCACACCTCGGTTGCAGACCTGGAAGTTGCGGGACCCTACGGATGCTAGGGAGTTCCGTGAGACCTTCGTGTCCAAGTTAAGGGCAGCTACAATCAAGCCAAACGCCTTGCAAATCACACTGTTTGGCTAGCCAAATCTGAAGCTGAGAAAGAGATAGTTGCTGTCATCGATTCTCATGGTGAAGATGTGTACCGTATTGCCAAGCAGATGGAGCATTCAAACCAGGACATTGTAGTTGAGAAGTGTGTCAGTAACGATGCAGGTGAACTCACTCTCAATGACAAGGACAAAATGAAGGCTTGGGTTGAACACTACAACAAGTTCTCGAATGTGGAATGTAAGTGGCCTCTGTTTTAGGACCTTCCCCGTCAATCACCACTGAGATGATCAGCAAAGCGCTCGCAAAAATGAGATGTGGTAATGCTGTAGGCCCTTCAAGCATTAATGCGGAGATGCTGAAAGCTGCAGGTGAGGAGGGTATTGAGTTGACTAGGCAACTAGCTGAAGCGGTCTTCAGTAATGGAACTGTGCCTAGTGAGTGGGAGAAGAGCTTCATCCTCAACCTCTACAAGGGGAAAGGTGAGGCCTTAGACCGGGGCAACTACAGGGGCCTCAAGCTCACAGACCATATCATGAAGTTACTGGAACGCATGTTGGACTCAGCTATCCGTACGATGGTAAACACTGACGATCTTCAGTTCGCCTTTAGGCCTGGCAGAGGCACCACCAATGCTATCTTCATCGTGCGTCAGCTACAAGAGAAGTTCATTGTTGCAAATAAACCTCCTTACTTCACGTTTGTGGATCTGGAGAAGGCCTTTGACCGAGTTCCCAGAAGGGTACTGTGGTGGGCATTGAGAAGTCTTGGTGTTGAGGAGTAGGCTGTGAAGGTGATCCAGGCCATGTATGTAAATGCCAGGAGTCGTGTGCGTGTCAACGGACAATACAGCGAGGAGTTTGGTGTTGGAGTGGGGGTGCATCAGGGATCTGTGCTCAGTCCCCTACTGTTCATTCTTGTCCTAGAAGCTCTGTCCCGTGATTTCCGCACTGGTACCATGGGAGCTCCTTTACACCGATGACCTGGTAATAATCGCAGACTCCCTGGAAGAGTTCATTGCAAGGCTGAAGGCTTGGAAGTTGGGCATGGAATGCAATGAAAAAGACAAAGATCATGATATCTGGCCAGGGTCTGAACAAACCGAAGGACACTGGCTCCTTCCCTTGTGCATTATGTCGCTACGGCGCTGGTGTCAACTCAATCCAGTGCACCGAATGCAAGCTCTGGGTCCACAAGTAATGCTGCGACAAATCAGGTAGCTTACTAGACGTGCAGAAATACATCTGTCTGAGGTGTCTAGGCGAAGCCATACCACTGGATGGTCGGCCTACAACACAAGTCACAGTGGACAAGGTGGTGCTGGACATGGAAGCCAGCTCCTGTTACCTTGGGGACATGGTCTGGGCTGGTGGTGAGTGTGAGCTCGCTGCCACTATCAGATGTTGCGTTGCCTGGGGAAAGTTTAAGAAGCTCCTGCCCATCCTAATATCCAGGCACCTACCCTTCAAAACCTGTGGCAAGGTGTTCAACTCCTGCATATGATCAGCCATGCTACATGGGAGTGAAACTTGGGCCCCTACCGCCTCGGATGTCCAGCAATTGCACTACAACGACAGATCCATGATTGGATGGATGATTGGATGGATCAAACCCCAGGTTGAGACGCCTTCAGCTGACCTATATGCAAGACTTGAGGTTGAGGATATCTCTTCAGTGCTACAGTCGCGCCTACTTCAGTGGTACGGGCACATTGAACGAGCCAGTGGCTGCTTCAACACCATTACCAAATTGCGGTTGCAAAGCAACAGAGGTTGTGGTAGCCCGAGGAAAACCCGAAATGAGTGTGTCAAGAGGGACATCAAAGTGAGTGGCCTCAACAGCATTGACCAACTGGACTGCTGCCTACCCCTGTGGCAGGGACCCCCGCAGCAGTATAATCTAATACTGCATACAACTACTACTACTAGATAGCAATCTGATAGTGATTCATCACGTCCATTTCCACCTGGTATTAACATGCGTCTCTGGTGTCCACATTAGTACTTTCACAGTCCTCCCCTCACCCCTCCCTTTACCTTCTCCAGGATACCTTGAAGAAATAATGCTGCTCTAAGGATAGATAATAACATTGTAAACACAATTGACTGAAGCTCATTTGTTCCTGGATCCTGGACCAAGTCTCACCAAACTGAGATCAGAGAGACAACGTCATAGTCTCTTCTCTGAAAGAGAAATTGCAGGAGGAACAGTTTTGAATGAAGCGATGTTGTTTTGTTTTGTTTTCTAATGAATATTCCACCTACTCTCTAGCTGCACCAACGGTGGAGGACATGAAGAGTGTGACAAGAATGTGGAGGAGGAGGCCCAGAAACCAACCAGCTGTGGCATGATCACTGATCCTAACGGTATTACACACAAACATCCTCAACTAAAGCTTTGCACAGCTTTTCTTGTTAGGACAGTGCATTGACTTGATCTCACCCTCAGGTATCTTCAAGCCTTGCCACTCTGTCGTGCCCCCGAATCAATATTTTGAGAACTGTGTGTACGACATGTGTGCAAATGGAGGTCAGACTGAGGCTCTGTGCCAGGCCATAGAGAGCTACGCTGATTTGTGTGCTGCAGCAGGAGTCCCCATCGCATGGAGGAAAAACAACACCTTCTGTCGTAAGTCTGTCTCTGCTACGTGTGTCAGTGTGTGTGCATGTGTGAAACAAAGCTAGAACAGTTAAGCTCATCAAAGTTGGTGAAGAAATTGACAAAATATAAGAGCTGGGTTATAAAAAAAGATTTTCAGATTTGTATCAATCTTCATTTGAAAGCTCTGATTATTAATAACCTAAGTTTGATATTTTAATGTAGCATTGTCCTGTATTCTTTGCACAAATGTTGGGAGAACGCCGTCTGTTTGTGCCGGTGAATCTAACAGCTAAGCTTAAAGCTGAGTCCACAGATTTGTTCATTACCTTACGATCTGTGGTGTAGAAGCAAAAAGACTTTGTGTGTGTGTGTGTGTCCTCCATTGTCACTTCAAAACCACATAACTCACTGTTTTCTTCTTCTGACGAGCAAAGAGAGCATGGATGCAGGCCAAGCTGCACTCACAGCAGCCTCTGCTGGACAACTTTGTAATTACTTCAAACTGTCTGACGGTGTTTGTCTCCTCTGCTCCAGCTATCAAGTGTCCCTCAGGCAGTCAGTACAATCCATGTACCTCTGCGTGTCCTCAGCCCAGTTGCCAGGACCCTGCAGGCTCCGGTGGCTCCTGTAATCAGCCCTGTGTGGAGGGATGTGTCTGTAATCCTGGGCTCATCCTCAGTGGAGACAAATGTGTCCCGCTCAGTGAGTGTGGATGCACTGATGAAGGTGGAAATTACAGGCCGGTAAGTGTGCTCATCAGGGTTTTTTGATTATGACCCAGAGGCATTGGACAAAATTGTCACAACTAGAACAGTTGGTCAGCAGAGACAAACAACCATGGTGATTCTAGACTTTTTTTTCATGATGCAGCAAGACAAAATGTTTGAACATGTGTGTGTTTGTGTGTGTAGACAGGAGACACTTGGTTCTCAGAGAAGGACTGTTCAGAGCGCTGTAAGTGTAACGGCAACCACAACATCACCTGCGAGCCATGGCAGTGCAGCCCTACACAGGAGTGTAAGGTGGTGGAGGGAGTACTAGGCTGTCACTCTAGAGGTAAACTTGGCTGGATGTTCACTGCACCTGAAGCTGTATAAGAATAATGTGATCATTTTCCATCTTTAAGCAATAGTTTGGTTTGGTTCTATGTGGTTGTACTGACACCCAGTCGAGCTGACTACACTATGCACATCCTCCTGCACCAAGAACCAGCCTTGACTGCCTTGTCCACCTGGAAACTGAAGTTTGTGTCTAATGTTGAACCTCACACTCCTCCATACCAAAGTTTGTAGAGAAAATGATAGCCCTCAGGAATTTGTATCCACTTCTGCCTCCATCACTAAGTTCAAATGTTACTTTGTGATTTCAGTGTTTGAGATCGTTTACTCAGATTTACTACAGTGACACAAACTTACCAAAGGAGGCAGCAGTAGACCAGCAGTTCCTGTGTCCCTGTGAGCTAAAAATCTTGATTTATCCTATGGACTCTGGTGTGGAAGAGTGAGCAGTTCATTAACAGAAAATGTTGTCAAACTGTAGACTTACATTGAGTAGAGTCACTGCTGACTGTGTCAGTGTTTCATAAAACCACACAGGACAGTTTCTTGGGTTCCCAAACAAATGTTTGTAGAATGTAGGTTTAAAATTAGATGCATAAAATGAATGAATGATTTCTGGTGTAGTTTTTTGTCGCACTTGTCTCTACAAGCAACTACAAAGTACAGTAGCTTCAGAACTTAAATCACCCCCGCAACACACCTGAGCTCATCTCTTCCATCTCTTGTTCAGGAAATGGAATCTGCTCAGTATCTGGTGATCCTCACTACAACACCTTTGACAAAGTAACCCACCACTACATGGGGTCTTGCTCCTACACCTTGACCAAACCCTGCAACGTCTCCACCGACTTGCCGTACTTCACCGTGGACACCCAGAACGAGCACAGAGGAAGTAGCAAGAGGGTTTCCTACGTCAGAGCTGTAGTGATCAATGTGAGCGGTGTGACTGTCATCCTTGGCAAGGGACGCAAAGTCCAGGTAGGTCATGTGACTTAAGGCATCTCTACTTTCCTCACTGCTTCTGTGTACTGCCATAGAAACACCGATGAACTTAATGATCCCAAAACTGATAAATTCCTGAAAAATCTTGAAAAAGACATGACATCAATCACCTCTCTGTTCTACAGGTCAATGGGACAGCAGTCGTCCCACCTTTGAATCCTGCCAAAGGAGTCAAGATCTACTTAAGTGGAAAGTTTGTCGTCCTGGAGACAGACTTTGGCCTGAGGGTGCGTTTCGATGGTAACCACCATGTTGACGTCACCTTGCCGACCTCCTACAGTGGCCTGCTCTGTGGCATGTGTGGTAAGAGCTGCTACAAGTATAATAGCTGTGTCCCATTTCAGGGATTACTCCGGTCACTTTATGCTAATATGTCAACAATATGCTAATGACAACAATAGTAGCTGATTCTAACAGGTCCAATAAGAATTCTTCTCCAAACACAGTTTCTGTATTTTTTGCCTTGGCAGGAAATTTCAATAACAATCCAAGAGACGACAACCTGAAACCAGACCAAACACCAGCCGCTAACACCAATGAGTTGGGAGACAGCTGGCAGGTTCCTGACCCGCGGCCTGAGTGAGTCACATCACAGTAGATATTTACACTCAACTGCTCATCTCACTGCCACTGAAACATAGACAGCTCATGCACAGATGAATGAAAGAAGGCACTCTTCACCCCAAAAGCACCTATAGCAGGTTCACATCACAGACAGGTAAACTGAGCACACAATAACAGCTCACAGACATGCAACAGTGTCAATCAAGTATATGAGTTGGCCAGGATTCAGTTATTCATCCTCAGGGAACCGAGAATACTTCTTCTTCCTTCATCTTCTCCCTTTAGGGGTCGCCACAGCGGATCATCTGCCTACATCTTTTCCTCTCCCTTGTGACCTCTTCTGTTACACCGACTGTCCTTATCTTCAATATACTTTGTCCAATATAATCACTATCCCTCCTCTACATGTGACCAAACCATTTCAACCTTGCCTCTCTTTCTTTATTTCTAAACTGTTCAACCTGAGCTGTCCCTCGAATATGCTCATTTCTAATCCTGTCAATCCTGGTAACTCCCAATCCAAAATCCAATCCAAATGTATTTATAAAGCACATTTAAAAACAACAAAGTTGACCAAAGTGCTGTACAGTTAGACATAAAACAACTTAAGAAAACACTAAGACCAACTTAAAACCAACAGAAACATTAATAAATAAAAGCTTTAAGACTACAACTACACACCTCACCACTGTCCTCATACAATTAGGGGTGTCAAATGATCGCGTTAATTGCGATTAATTAATTACAGTCATATTTAGCGTGTTATGTTTTTTAATCGCATTAATCTAATTTTTAATCTCTGACTTTACTGTTTCTATATGCGAGTTCAAAAACGCCCCGTTGGCACCATTGATAAAGGTAAAGTGATAAGCCTTCTGTGTAAGAAGGAGTTTGCTTACCACCAAAGCAGCTCAAGTTTAGCCTACCACGTCAATGCAAAGCACCCAGTCGCGAGTGCAGCCACAGCTAACGTTAGCAGCGAAGATAGCAATTTAGCGAGCCATAGCAAAGCTCTTCGCCAAACTTAACTGGAAGTCTGTGAAAGACAGGGTACTTTATAGACCCTTTGAGAGCTACGTCACAGAAATGTGCACGTGCAGTTTGGGGTCAAAAAAGACACTTGGCCTGGAACTAGTAGAAGGCGTAGTACTAGTACAAGTTAGTACAAGTAGAAGTGGAACTAGTCGACAGACTACTAGGCTTGGAATGTTTGTATACAATGAAAGGGTCTATATGGACCTGATGTTTTATTTTATTTGTATTTTCTATTTATTTGACAATTTATTTGAGTTTGACAAAAGAACACAGTGGAATTTAAATGGCTGCATCTGTTTGTTAAAACAATAAATGACTTTATAACGCCACTTTTTGTTATATATCAATCTTTTGATCTGTCGTAATAATCAATTTTAAATAAAAATACATCAAGTGAAGAGCTTTTCTCAGCAATTTTTAGGTGAGATTAATTAATTACAGATCATAATTAATTAATCTCAATTTTTTTAATTGCTTGACAGCACTACATATAATACCACTGGGAACCCACACAGCAGTATAATCTTATACTGCATACAACTGCTACTACTACTACTACTACTACTACTAGATAGCAATCTGATAGTGGTTCATCACATCCATTTCCACCTGGTATTAACATGCTTCTCTGGTGTCCACATTAGTACTTTCACAGTCCTCCCCTCACCCCTCCCTTTACCTTCTCCAGGATACCATGAAGAAATAGTGCTGCTCTAAGGATAGATAATAACATTTTAAACACAATTGACTGAAGCTCATTTGTTCCTGGATCCTGGACCAAGTCTCACCAAACTGAGATCAGAGAGACAACATCATAGTCTCTTCTCTGAAAGAGAAACTGCAGGAAGAACAGTTTAGAGTACGGTGATGTTTTGTTTTGTTTTTTAATGAATATTCCACTTCCTCTCTAGCTGCACCAACGGTGGAGGACATGAAGAGTGTGACAAGAATGTGGAGGAGGAGGCCCAGAAACCAACCAGCTGTGGCATGATCACCGATCCTAACGGTATTACACACAAACATCCTCAACTAAAGCTTTGCACAGCTTTTCTTGTTGGGACAGTGCATTGACTTGATCTCACCCTCAGGTATCTTCAAGCCTTGCCACTCTGTCGTGGCCCCGAACCAATACTTTGAAAACTGTGTCTACGACATGTGTGCAACTGGAGGTCAGACTGTGGCTCTGTGCCAGGCCATAGAGAGCTACGCTGATTTGTGTGCTGCAGCAGGAGTCCCCATCGCATGGAGGAAAAACAACACCTTCTGTCGTAAGTCTGTCTCTGCTACGTGTGTCAGTGTGTGTGCATGTGTGAAAAAAAAGAGCTAGAACAGGTTAGCTTGTCAACTTTAGAGAAGAAATATCATTGACTAAATATGATGTGAAAGGATTTTCATCTTTTGATGAAGCCTTGTCCTGTATTCTTTGCACAAATGTTGCCAGACGCTGGTTTAGTCTCATGTGACCGTCAGTGAAGCTAACAGCTAAGCTAACAGTTTTTAACATTATTTTACCATCTTTGGTGTAAAACCAGAAAAACTGCACGCTGCTTTTCCGATACTTTGGTGTCATGAGGACAGATTAGTTTGTGTGTGTCCTCGATTGTCACCTCAACACAGGTGCAGGCCAAGCTGCACTCACAGCAGCCTCTGCTGGACAATTTTGTAATTACTTCAAACTGTCTGACGGTGTTTGTATGTCTCCTCTGCTCCAGCTATCAAGTGTCCCTCAGGCAGTCAGTACAATCCATGTACCTCTGCGTGTCCTCAGCCCAGTTGCCAGGACCCTGCAGGCTCCGGTGGCTCCTGTAATCAGCCCTGTGTGGAGGGATGTGTCTGTAATCCTGGGCTCATCCTCAGTGGAGACAAATGTGTCCCGCTCAGGGAGTGTGGATGCACTGATGGAGGTGGAAATTACAGGCCGGTAAGTGTGCTCAACTGGAACAGTTGGTCAGCAGAGACAAAACAACCATGGTGATTTTTCTTTCCATTTGTGCAGCAAGTCAAAATGTTTGAACATGTGTGTGTTTGTGTGTGTAGACAGGAGACACTTGGTTCTCAGAGAAGGACTGTTCAGAGCACTGTAAGTGTAACGGCAACCACAACATCACCTGCGAGCCATGGCAGTGCAGCCCTGCACAGGAGTGTAAGGTGGTGGAGGGAGTACTAGGCTGTCACTCTACAGGTAAACCTTGTTATGACTACAACTACAATTATGTCCACTGCTTTATCCACTAGACTGACTTTTCCAACTGGAAACCGAAGTTTGTGTCCGAGTCTAAACCTCTCACTCCTCCACACCAAGGTTCATAGAGAAATTGAGTGATTTTAGGCCACAGCACACAGGAGTTGTCGTTCCACTGGAGGCAGCAGTAGACCAGTGGTTCTTGTGTCCCTGTGAGCTAAACACTTTATTCTATGGACGCTGGTGTGTGTGTGAGCAGTCTGGAATTTCAGTTTCAGATCCTGTAGACTTAGATTCACATGTGATTTGCATGTGATTTGAATACATCATTTGCACTTTCCTCAGGTAAAGGAGTGTGTCATGTGGCTGGAGATCCTCACTACTACACCTTTGATGGTGTGATGCACACATTCATGGGCACCTGCACCTACACTCTGGTGGAGGTATGTGATGAGTTTGACCGGGTTTGTCTGCTGTGTCGAGAGCCTTATTGTTAGAAAATCCTTTTCTTTGAATACTATTCTAGGTATGCAACAACACCAGGGTCACTCCATTTAGGATCGTGGCTAAAAACGAGGAGCGTGGTCAACCCGAAGCCTCCTACGTTCGCTCCGTCAAAGTCTTCCTGCCGAATGATATTGTGGTTGAGCTACAGAAGAGTCGCAGAGTTTTGGTAAGGACTTTTTAACCCCAGGGAACATCGTTCATTTTTAATCACGGAGAGAAAGTTGTCTATGTTTTTATATCGTCACGTATACACAACAATCAGTAACTCCACCACCACAGTGGTTGTCCATTACATTATTTTATTGATCACTCTCAAGGCCATTTGTTCATTCATTCAAGGTCATCCTGACTTTATCAAAGACCTTTCAACCCCATATCATTTTTATTGTATTTTTATGTCTTGCTTTGTTATAAGTTAATTTTTATCTTCTTGCACTCATTTTACTGCAGTTATATTTATTTTACTTTTTTTTATTTTTAATTGACACGTGGCACATTTTAACGCAATTATTCATTTATTTACATTGACGCAGTATCTGTTTAAATACAAGCTTGTAGGTGTTTGCTTCTTATAAAATTGCATTATGTATTCCTTTTAGTTATTACTAAATTACTGATGAATTGTTTGCAGAAAATAGAGTGAATGGCTGATTGTTCTGTGTTCTCGCTATCTTACTTCAGCTGAATGGACGACGGGTGCGAACCCCACTGACCACTGATGTAGCCAAGGTGATTACAAGTGGATCCTACAGTCTGCTGGACACCAACTTTGGTCTACAGGTGAAGTTTGACGGAGTCCATCACCTGGAGATAACTGTCCCTGGAGAATACTTCAACAAGGTACACAGATGTCAAACACAGGGGGGTCCCTAACATTCAAACTATAGTGGTTTATTATTTCTTACTGGATTACAGACTCTAACTTCACCTCCCTCCCTCCTTTCCAGCTTTGTGGCATGTGTGGAAACTACAACCATGATAACACAGATGACAACCTAATGCCCAACAAGAAACCTGCCAAGGATGTGATTGAACTGGGCAACAGCTGGAAATCAGAGGGAGACAGTGATCCTGGGTCAGTGCATTACAGCAATGCACATGGTTCAATTTCCAATATGCAACAATCAGCCCTACAAGATATCAGGAAACAAATATGACTTATAGAAATAGAGAGTAGAGTACTGATGTGATGACACAAGATCCTATTGCTATCCAATCATGGTCATTCCCCCTTACGTCACCAACGATATTAGCCACATGTGAAGCCGCACTAATGTATCGACTCCCCTTTGCATTTCGAAGCAAGAGAAGAAGTCGTTTTAGTAGTTTTGGTTAAGATGCATCAGAGACTCATTTCATCTGAAATTCTGTTTAATGTAGTCTCCAACCACCTCAAGTGGTCTGGCAGATCAGATAAGAATACGTGCTTGGGTGTATTTACACTTGTACTTACAAGTGGTCAGGCACTATCCAATTTGTAATCCAATCCCAGAAAACCCATTTAAATGCCAGGTGTAAAGGGGGCATGTATGTAATTATGCTGCGTTCAAATGAGGTTGGTTGCCATGTTCATATCTACACTCCATTCTCATATATAAAAACTTAGAGTTAGAGTTAGAAAAAACTGAAGATTATAAACTAATCACTTCCTGCACCAAAGTTCATAGAGAAAATAAGCGATGTGACACTGGTTTTCTCTGTGGACTTTGTGTTAGGGTTAGGGTTGGTTTACAAACTTCAGTTTCCAGCTTCAGTTTCAAGCTCACTGTTAAGTCTTACAGTGAGCTTGGTGAACATATTTCTCAGATATAGTAAGATTGTAGATGTAGATTTCTTAATGTGAGTATCTTGGCTACATGTGGCAAACAATCTGCTTGTCTTTGTGTCCATGGTGGCAGACATGTTTTCACGGAAAGCAAGCCTCCACATTAGTGCCGCATACAGCCACACTTCCAAAAAAAACTTAATCTCAGAGTATGAACACACCACTCAACCCTAACATTCTCCTCTCCAGCTGTCAGCCAGACACTCGTCCAGACATCCACCCCAACTGCACTGCAGAGGAGGAGAAGCTCTTTGAGGCTCAGTGTGCTGCCAGCATCCTGTCAGACCGCTTCAAGCCATGCCACTCTAAAGTGCCCCCTGAAGCTTTTCTGGGTAACTGCATCTACGACATGTGCGAGTACAATGGCATGCAGACGACACTGTGCGACAACGTGGAGGCATACGCTCAGGCCTGTCAGAGCGCCGGAGTCACCATCAGCTGGAGGAACTCCACCTTCTGTCGTAAGTTACGAAGATCCAATCCAAACAGTTTGTGTAAAATGTTGTAGTTGTACACTCTTCTGTTTGATCCTAACTCTCCTCCCTCCCTGCAGCACTGCCCTGCCCCACCAACAGCCACTACTCTGACTGCACCCCGCCATGCCCCCCAACCTGCTCCGACCTCTTCCCCACCACCTGCCACCTCCCACCAACCACCTGTGTGGTGGGCTGCCAGTGCGACGCTGGCTTTGTGCTCAGTGACAACAACTGTGTTGCCCTGGATAGATGTGGCTGTCTGGACTCAGATGGAGAGTATCATGATGTGAGTGCGAGCCTAATCATGGAATACATGTAGCTCACTGAAAGAAAGCCTACATGTTAGCTTCACAAACAAACACACTTTCAAAAGAAAATCTCTTTCTGTCAAACTAACTGTGGCAAAAAGTAACCTGGTCGTACTGTTGTGTGTGTGTGTGTGTGTAGGTAGGGGACTCGTGGCTGACAGGAAAATGTGCTGACTCATGCACCTGTAAACCTGGAGGCAAGATCACATGTGTGGACCACACCTGTAATTCAAACTCAATTTGCGCTCTGGACAAAGATGGAGATCTCTACTGCAAACCCACAAGTGAGTCCAGCACTCTGAGAGACACAAGTCATACTGAGGTGACCTGTTCAGAGATGTTGAAGATTGAAGTTCTCAATCCTAATCCATTTTATTATCTTCTTTAGAGTTTGACAGGTGCACTATCTCAGGGGATCCTCACTACCGAACATTTGATGCCTTCACCCATCACTTCCAGGGACCGTACACCTACATCCTGGCTCAGGGACACAACCTCTTGTCCAATCAGCCGAACCTGGTGATCAGAGGAAAGAACATCAGGCGAGGAGGGAACAGGAGGGTGTCATTCCTGGATCAGATGTACACTGATGTTTATGGTGTTAATGTCCGTTTCCTGCAGAGGAAGACTGCCTTGGTCAGTAGTTTGTCCGATGGAGCTATGTTTATTGCGGACTGTTACCTGTCCGTGAAATAAAATACTGTTTCTCCTGTAGGTAAATGGGGAGCGTGTTGCGCCGCCTCTTAGTCCAGTCGATGGTTTGACCATTACCATGAACTCCAACTATGTGCAACTCACCACTGACTTTGGACTCACGGTTCGCTTTGATGGCAACAGTCGCGGAGGTAAAGAAGAAGATAGCGTTATCTTTTGTCACACTATCACACATCACCTCTTGCTATCACTGAAAACATGGCTGCCAGTGGGGACACAAGGTAAAACAGATACAAATCGATACCTATGATAAACCTAAGAACAGGTTCATCTTGCTGTCTAACTGCCCTCTGAAAACCGATCACTTCCTGCACCATAGAAAAAAGAAGCAATTTTACATCATAGCACACAGGATTTGTTGATCCACAGCTACCTCCATTAGTGAGTTCAAATGTGTTACTTTGTAACTTTAATGTCTGAAGTCCGTCATTCAGATTGAACTTGATGCAAACTTATCAAATGAGGCAGCAGTAGACGAGCACCTCCTGTGTCCCTATGGGCTTAAAATGTGGATTTTCTCTAAGGACTTTGGTGCAGGAGAGAGTCTTCAGTTTCCAGCCGTAAAAAGGCTACTTTAGATAATGTAGATTTAAGCTTGAAGTAGATTTTATAAGATGAGCCTTTTGGCCCTTTTCCACTATGGTCCCTCGCCTTGCCTCGGCACAGTTTAGGTTGGTTTTCCACTACAAAATAGTACCTACTTGTGGGCGGAGTCATCACTGAACGCCTGTCGAGATCAGCAGTGCTGTCACTAAATACACCAGACTCCTTTGTTGGGATTTTAGACATTTCCCTGGTAGTTGTTGGAGATTAACCCACATTTTAGGATTGTTAAGTAGTTTTAACTGATCAACAGTTCGGCGCTGTTCGGCTTGATTTCTGTGTCGGACGTCTCTTCCTCTGGCCAATCAGTGGCCGACAGTCCGGCGACGTCACACAGTACCTACTCAGCTCGCCTGGAACCTCACCAGAGCGGTTACTGACAAAAGTACCTGGTACCAGGTACAATGCTAGTGGAAATGCAACTTAACCGTGCCATGCTGAGGCGAGCCGGTGGAAACACGCCATTTGTGGCTAAAATTTTCCTTGTGTCTCCACATAGTCACAACCTCCTACAACCACACTATTATTTTTGAATATACTCTTCCAATCCATTCATTGCCCTGCTCTTTTTGCTGTATTTGTCGTATCAGAAATCATACTGCCCAGCACCTATAGGCACTCTGTCAGAGGGTTGTGTGGAAACTATGATGGCCTCACCAGAAATGAGTATACAAAGCCAGATGGGAAATTGGTCAGGAGCCTGAACGAATTTGGAGAAAGCTGGAGGGTCAATGACCGACAGAGTGATGGCTTAAAGATCTACGACCTGCCATTGGCAGTCCATGCTCATAGGTAGGACCACAAATGGACTCACTGCATATTTTCATATAAAGTTTCCAGAAACTTGCCAACCATCATAAAATATTTTAAATTCAAAATTTTTCTTCTTCTTTTTTTTTTTTTTTAACAAATACATTACATACAACATACACTGTCAGTAAAAAAAGATTGTTCCTTAGTCGGCTTTATTGATTTTAGAAATGTTTGACCCTCAAACGTACAGTAATACATACCTACACACAGGCATCTTGCATCATTTCATAGGACTATTTAAAGAACCTCCTTAAGTCTAGTTGTATAATGAGATTTCATGTCAGTTTAGACAAAACAAAAGTATCAAACGTCTGTTCCCTTTCTGTTCCCTTTCTTCTTCAGGCGAGATGTGGAGACTGATCCAGACTCAGGGTTTGAGACATCAGACTGTTCTCAGTCTCAGCTCAATGATTACAACAGTGTGGCTCAGTGTGGAGCCCTATCCAATCCCACGGGCCTGTTCACCGCCTGCCACACTGTCCTGCCACCCAAAACCTACCAGGAGTGAGTAGCCATAGAGTTTTTGAGGGAGTGTGTAGAACTGTCCTCAAAGGTGCTGAGTTGTTGTTTACATTCTGTCTATTGTGTGTTTTTTTCAGTGACTGTGTGTATGACCTGTGTGCCGAGGAAGGCAGCAAAGAACTGCGTTGTACCAGTTATGAAGCATATGCTGTAGCCTGTCAGGAAGCTGGAGTCAAACTGGGATCCTGGAGGCAGCAGCTGGACTGTAGTAAGTTTCATGTGTTATCACACAAATCCTACACAAGTACCCTGTGCCTGGTGTGCACTTAACCTACGTTTCCATCAAGCAGTACCAGTGCAGTTCGCTTACGAGCTGCAAACACATGGGTAGCACAAAAGAAATGGCCCTAGTCCCCTGGTCGCAAAACTAATTCCATGACACTAACATGACAGTGCCCGTTGCTAATGCTAACGTTATGCTAATGCCACACTTACCCTTCCAAGGACAACAACTATATCTGCAGCCAGTTGAGTCCAGAGTTGAGTGTTGGTCACAAAGCCAGATTGTGTCCATTTGTTTCCCTCAGGCTCTTGTAAACTCTCAGTGACTCTCTGGAGTAGGATGAAGGAAAGTTAATCAGGAAGTTAAAGATGTCAGGATACTGCAGGTCTGGAATAATGTCCTCTCCACCTGTCCACAAACTTGACAAAACATGCTGGGGGCATTATAAGGATCTGTTTATTTTTGCCACATCTAAGGCTGCCAACATGGTGGATCACGGAAACCGAGTCACGTGATGTCCAGAGCGCTACATACAGCTCTGCAATTAGGATTTCTACATCAATGTGCTGTGCATTTTCTGGTGTCTTTGTATTTTTCATCCCGTTTACTTCAGATAAGTAAGCTAACACATGGCCTGAGAAAAAAATATTCACGTTCCAGTAAATACACATTCTGTAAATATGTGTAAAATAAGATATTATGGGATTAAGTACAGTTTTGCAGATTATCATATCAAATTGTTATCTCTCTCTCTTCCAGACCTCCCCTGTGGTGGCAACAGCACCTACTCCACCTGTATGTCACCTTGCCCCGCCTCCTGTGCCAACCTGGCAGCGCCCTCTGAGTGTGAAGTCACCACCTGTTTAGAGGGTTGCCAGTGTGCTCCCAGCTTTGTCATGAGTGAGGGAGTCTGCGTACCATACTCACAGTGCGGCTGCACCTTCCTCAACAGATACTACCCTGTGAGGAGCCTTATCACACAGCAGTGATAACATGTGTGTGTGTGTGTGTGTGATGATGATGTGATCTGACATCACCTTCGGTCTCTCTTATCTTCCTCTGTCCTGCAGCTGGGGGAGAGGTTTGTGACGGAGGACTGTTCCAAGACCTGTGAATGCACTGCCACTGGCACCGTGTGCCAACCCAAGACCTGCCAGGGTAGTGAAGTGTGCACCATCTTTGACTTCAAACGGGGCTGTTTCAGAGGTGTGTGTGTATAATGTTGCCGTCTTTTCCACCTCTACCTGTGTTTTACATACTGGCACCTGAATATTTGTTTTTTACATTTTTTACCTGCTTATAATTATTACCCTCTTTCATAAGCATGACACAATTCATGTTAAGATATACACATCTGAACTTGGTCAATGGGACTGAACAATGTTAAATTGCTGCCCAATCCATAATCTGTTTGTGTTGCGTTGCAGCGAGTCCCTGCCTCGATAACCCGTGTCTGAACGAAGGGACATGTTTAGAAGGCAGCAACAACACCTACAGCTGTCGGTGTAAAGAAGGCTATGAGGGAACTAACTGTGAGACAGGTGAGGGGAAGTATGACCTGTTTAAACATCTGTAATGAGAATATTCGCTTCATGCTGCACGATCACTTTTGTGTGCTTTTTGAACATTTGCGTCGTTCAGGAGAGTGCCAGATTCCAGGTGAAGTTTTCACCAAAATAAAAAATGTTCAACTCCAGCGAATGGAGTGTTGTGTGACTGCAGCATTAGCGACTCGATGGTCAGGGAAACTGAAGTGAAAGCTGAGTGATGTGTTTGTGTTGTGTTGCAGTGAATCCTTGCCTCAGTAACCCGTGTCAGAATGGAGGAACATGTGTGAAGGGCAGCAACAGCACATACAGCTGTCAGTGTGCAGAAGGCTTCGAGGGAACCAACTGTGAGACAGGTGAGGGCAAGATGGGCCTGTTCACACATCTGTCTCACATCTGTCACTTCCTCCACTCATGACGAACAGAATCAGTCAGAGAGTTAACGTCAATGTCAACAAAAGATGCAATACTACACTAACAGTACTCTATGTATTGCAATATTGGGATGATATCTGTTTAAGATATCTGCTGCAATTTTGTGAAAGTACCAATGTACAATGTTAATTGCGAATTACAATTAATACATATATATGTATACATATATATATACATATATGTATATATATATATATACATATATATATACATATATATATTGTGATGGTGTTCACTGTACAATTTGTATGGCTATATTATGATAGTATCCACGGAGTACCATGCAGTGCAATATAGTGATAGTATACAAGTATTAAATGCTAATTGATATTAACATTAGCGTCCTTCATTTGTGCTATACTAGATTGGTAGAGGCAGCTAGTAGAGAGCAAAGGATGATGGTCTCTGTAGTTCTCACTTGACGCCACTTGGCTACTCTCTGCTCCACTGTGAGTGAAACAAAACAACAGTTTTTGCCTCAAAGACCTATCGGTTGATACTGTCGCCAGTATTGGGGTGTAACGCGTTATGCAAGTTACCTCCATCACTGCCGATTACATACAGTATCTCAGATATGTACGGGTTAGGGGTTCCGCTGGAACGATGGTCAGACAAACAAATGAAACCCTAGTGACGTGGTTGTGTTGTGTTGTGTTGCAGTGAATCCTTGCCTCAGTAACCCGTGTCAGAATGGAGGAACATGTGTGAAGGGCAGCAACAGCACATACAGCTGTCAGTGTGCAGAAGGCTTCGGGGGAACCAACTGTGAGACAGAGAAAGGTACAGTATATGTTGCGATTTTGTGACGTTATGATATTTATTGTGAGATACTGTCCACAGCTAACCAAGTAGTTATTTTTGCCTAAACTCAACCAAAGTAACTCTTCAGTGTCACAAAGTAACGTGGTAGTAAGTTACCTCCATCACTGCTGATTACATACAGTATCTCAGATGTGTTAGGGTTCGATCGTCGGAGTAACAAATCTAACCTGAGTGATGTGTTGTGTTGCAGCGAGTCCCTGCTTCAGTTACCCGTGTCAGAACGGAGGAACATGTGAAGAAGTCAGTGACAGCGCATACAGCTGTCAGTGTACAGAAGGCTTCGAGGGAACCCACTGTGAGACAGAGAAGACGGATGATGGAGGACTGGGTATGAATTGGGACTGGGATTAAATAATCAGAATCAGAATCTGAACAAACAGTACTACTACACTAACAAGCCCACAGTACCATGTGTATTATGTATATGTAATATTGTGTCTGTTTAAGATATTTGTGCAATTTTGTGAAAGAAGCCATTGCAAACTTGCCCATGACCAAGAGGAAACTAATTGAGCTTGTTACTGGAGGGTCACCAGTTCAAATGGGCTGAGGTGCCCCTGAGCAAGGCACCCAATCCCCCATTACTTGATACTGTCTACAAAATAGGATGCACCAATTGTCTGAGTGAGCTCATATAAGAACACAGCAGGAGAAACTCCAGGTGCCACCCTCTCACCTGGACCCACTCCTGGTTTTCTGAACATGTCTGACCCCAACTATCTCCCACTGCACTCACCATGTGTTAAAGGCAGACACCAAATAATGTCTAGACCCAATTCTACAGGAATTATCCTGCAAATGTTTTTAGTTTTGTTTGTTTTTTTGAACCTGCAGATCAACAGAATGTATAAAGCAGGCAAGAAATTATGTGCATGAAAAGTTCGGAATAATTGTGCGTTCGTAATTTCAAATGGAACTTGGAGGCGACTTCCACTCAGTACCATTTGCACGTCCAATGGAAAGGACTTGGTGTTACATTAGCATTCCTCAGGTTTTATTATTTTTTTCATATGGATTAAAGGTTCAATGTTTTTTTGTAATTGATTTGGTGTTTGGTTACAGAAACCAAATGGATCATCGTCATCGCAGTTCTGGTCCCACTCGCAGTCATCCTCATCATCATCATCACTGTTGCATGCGTTTGTAAAAGCAAGGCCAAGTGAGTTTCATCTGCATCTGTGGAGCAAGAGTTCCCTTGACTGTGTGTCCACGCGTGTACAGTCCAGCTGTCCATCTTTATTTACATCAGTGCTACATGCTATGCTACGCTATGCTATGCTATTCATTTCAATACATGCAGTTTAATCATCTGTTTCTGAGGATAGGGTGGTGTGTATTCTTAATTGTTTTGGCGGCAGACCAGGTGAAGAAAATACATTTCATTTTCATTCCAGGTCACAGATTTATGTAATTCAGACGCGGCAGTCGAATCAACAACATAAAGAGTAGGGACTGCTTTCATCCTGTCTTATCTCCATCTGTGTCTCCTCCTCTCTCTCCTGCTTGTGCAATGTGCAGCTGCCAACAATGATAATAAAAGTGGTAATAATAAGTGGTAGTGGTAATAATAATAATACTAATTGGAGTTTCTCACTTTGGTTCTTTGTCTCCACAGAAAAAAAAGGTCTGCAGAGAGAGAATTCATCATGAATTCAAGTAAGTACAATAACTGTTATTAACACATCCATAGATTAGTGTTAAACTAGCTGAACAAGTATATAATTAATGATCATTTACACACACATAGCATGGCACAATACCACTTTTCTATGAAATTCGAGTATCTACCAACACTGATATCAGTCTAATACAATCATTTTAGACACACGTGTGCTCGCCATTTCAAGCAATTTGAACTTGCATACTCCCATACTTGTGAAACGTGGTCAGCCTCAGTCCAAGTTCTGCTCCAGTTCACAAGACCGTGAGCAGCGAATACGTTTTTTCATAGTGTTCTTCATTGTGCGTACTTGAAAGCGATGTATCCCAGAATGCATTTTGCCAAAACATGTCGGCAGAGAAAACGCACAAAAACGGTCTGCTCTACTGAAATAATCCACTGGCTCAGACGTCTCTGTCATTCAATGCTTGGTGTGATCAACAGATTTGTTGTTGAAGCATTATTTTGGTTTTAATGTAAAAGTTTTGACCCGAGTGAAAGTATATTAATAATACTAATATTAATACTAATAATAAAACTTTGAATTTTAGATTGATATTAACATTGCACTGGTGCACTGTCAATTGCATGCTTTGCTTGTTCAAATAATGGTTATATGGTATAATCTTGCTAGTATTTGTTGTATTACTACTATACGTTTGGAGACACCAAAAAACTTTAGTGGTTTGAATTGAACTTCACCTAAATCCTAACCATGGACTTCCTCAGATTTTGTCATGTGTGAAGTCGTCCTGATGATTATTTGTACAGTACAGTGCTAACGCCCATGGTTTTTTCTCTCTTTCAGATGTTCCGTACAACATGCACTCAAATGACCAAGACAATGTCAGAATGAGTAATATGTGATGAAGAAATGAACAAAAAACAACTGCTTGGCCTGTTTGGTGTTTACCTGAATGTCCTCACCTGCTACTGAGGTGAACATGCACGGTCTCCTCTGATGCTCGTTCAGCAGGTCTCCAAAGAAAACCAAACATTTGAAGAAGAAGGAGTTGTTGTTGTTTTCTTCCATGTGTTATTTTTTCATAATTTGCGCTTTTGACTTTGTAATTTTACTCCGATGTGTACGTTAAATTAACAGAGAAAGTGTGTCACCCATATAATAATGTAATGTGATTTAAAGTATTTTTGGAATTAAATGTTTTGGGGGAACTGACTGTGTGTTCGGTTTTGTTAAAGGAGACATATTATACCCTATTTCTCCAAGTTAAAATAGTTCCCTGGTGTCCTAATGAACATGTCTGTGACATGCTTTGGTCAAAATACCATAAGGATGAAGCACCATAGCAGTTCAATAACCCTGCCAAAACCGCCCCTTTCAGAACGCTCGGTCCCTTTACATGCAAATGAGACACAGGCAAACACACACCCACTTCTTCCAGGGGGTTTCTGATTTGTCCTTTTTACTGCGCTCACTCAGCTCCTGTTCCCTCCGCTCCATTCCTCTCCCCCTCCCTCCACTAGTTCTCTGACAATATCAATGGCAGCGTGTGCGGAAAACAGCGAGAGTGCCGTCACAGGAAGAGACGTCCGACACAAGGATCAAGCCGAACTGTAAATCAGTTAAAAACACTTAGGGACAGCACCGCTGATCGCTACCAGCGAGCTGCATAAACTGCCGCTGTATGTGACTGTATCAGACTGAGTCTGTGCTCCGGTCATGGAGGACGTACTGAACAAATATTTTTAATTAGGACGTGTCAGAATGGTCAGTTATGAGCTCTATTTGACCTTTTCTTAAAAATGTGTGTATTTGTACGTCGGTGAAATACGGTCGCTGACTACATACGGCGACCGCTGGCCACAGTCTGATGTGAAGTGGTGCAAACACACAAACACACGTTTGCTGACTTTATCCGGAACATTAGCTTCATATATAAAATCCTCTGAGGCTGGAAGTTTGTGTAAAACACTGTGCTCCACTGTGCAGCCACCAACAGCACACTTGTCTCTCCACATTGACATAATACCGCTCTTCCTCCCTCGCCTGCACTCTCGCATTTTATAGGGACAAGGTGGAGCTAAGGTGGAGCTCTCCAAGTAAACTTACTGGTGGGTGGTAACATTCGCGGTGAAATGCGCATGCTGCCGTCATAATGCACAGGGAATTCACATGTTTTATCACCTATACTTACACTAAGGGGGACCATGAAAACATGACTGAGTATTCTTCTTCCACACTTTGGCGACTGGTAGGGCCTCCAGAGTCCCAAACATAAGTATTAAAATGGTTAAAAAGTTGATTTTGCATAATATGTCCCCTTTAAGCTCATCTGTTCATAACAACTCTCAGATTGCAAGTGTTTTGATAAGTGAAGCGCCAAACATCACTGGTTTTGACATTGAAACCAGCTCCATCATCACTGATGGCATACGTAAGAAATGTCGCCCCTTAATTATAAAACTACAAAGTCTAAACATTTTTGTATGTCTTATTTACAGCTTCAAGTGGAGTAAGCCAAAACATCAGCCTCATCACTGCATTCTGCCTGATGCTTTTATCAAGGCTACTGTCAAATCAGCAATAGCATTTGTGCTGATTTCCCTTTTAACTTGTGTTACGGCCTCCAAACAATTAAATAAAACACTCAGTGGCTCAACAGTGGTGTAGTGGTTAGCACTCTCGCCTTGCAGCAAGAAGACCCGGGTTCGAGCCCCGGTTGGAACAAGGGCCTTTCTGCATGGAGTTTGCATGTTCTCCCTGTGTGTGCGTGGGTTCTCTCCGGGTACTCCGGCTTCCTCCCACAGTCCAAAAACATGCAATGTGGGGATAGGTAAATTGAACACTCTAAATTGACCATAGTAGTGAGTGTGAGAGTGAATGGTTGTTTGTCTCTATCTGTGTGTGGCCCTGCGATGGACTGGCGAACTGTCCAGGGTGTACCCCGCCTATCGCCCGATGTAGCTGAGATTGGCACAGCACCCCATGAAGCGGTAGATGATGACTGACTGACTCAGTGGCTCAAATTGGAGACCTTAACATAAAAGGACACCAGAAAATTGAACGTTTTAACCGGTTTTATTCATCAACTTCTCCCACAGGGAAATGAATATTCTTGAAGAAAACCACAACTAAAGATAAAATAAATACCTTAACAAATAAAGAATCAGCAAACCAAAAGGGACCTGGAGATGCCAGCCAAACTCAGCAAAATGGAGGGGGGCCCAGGCCACCCCCTATAGGGACGTCGAAGCTGGTTCCCCCTCCCTCCCTGACAAATCCAAATAATAAACTAAAGCTAAACGAAAAGTAGGACTGCCGGCCATCTCCAGGTCAAAATAAAATAAAAACTAAATCAAGGATTACTAAAAGGAAAAGGTATTTAACAAATGATACTGTGTCTCTTGAGCAACTGAACTGCTGGCTTTTATAGCAGGCTGGTAATGGGGTGGTAACGATGCTGGATCTGCTGCAGGTGTGTCAGCCTGAGTGAGCCAGCCTGATAAGAAAAGAAGGACATGCAGGTTTAAGCACAGCACAGGGATTGAATAAATGTCTTAAAGCCCACATAGACCGGAAGCTTCAATTAACGCTGCGTTTGTGCGTGTGTATCTGCGTCATTACCTCGTTTATGAAACCCTAAAGTTTCAGAACAACAGTTCAGCCACTGCTGAGAAAATAGTGTTGTATTGTTTTCCTGGGCTCTGCGAAGCGGATCGGCACTTCCTTAATTTGATGTCGTCATCAGAAATCCTCACCACTCCTCTCACCACCGTAGCGCCTCCTGGTGCGGGCACTAGTCCGGGCACATCCGGTTGCGTACATTCAACCGCAGAAGAAGAAGAACTACTCTCGTTGTAGCTGCTGAGATGCAGAGCATCCACCGTGCCAGAGGGGGAGCTGTGTATCTGAGAGCTGGCCTATCTATTACGTCACTTCCAGGTACCTGACCAATCACAGGACAGTAGGAAAGCTCTCGTTGGCTGGCCAATCACAACACAGTCCACGTTCTGGGGGTGTGGTTTTGGTCTGAAACAGCGCAGCTGACGAGAGCGTCAGTGAGGAGATATTTAGATTGGCTCGTTTGCAGCGATTAGGGGGTTTTTAACCATGAAAACAAGTTAATATATGTAAGTAGACCTCCATAACTAACATATATGTGTGATACAAGCATTCGATGTCGCCTTTAATGAGTGAGTGATGTCATGGCCACACGCAACAACTTGATATGAGTATATGACTGCCATGAGTACATGCAATTTTTTTGAGTGGGTGGAGGATTATCTATTTGTTTCTGTGTGTGTGTTTTGTGTGTATTGTATCATTTTGGCTATGTATGTCAGATTGTTCGAATTTGATTAAATTCAGATTGATTACAGATCATTCTTAAATGTGTTACATCTTACTTTCAACATTACTGACCTCTCAAGCAGCATGTATGTGCAAATAAATATTTGCATGCTTTATAAGCAACAACCAAAAACATATTTATGAGACTACAGAAATTGAATCTATGTATTGTTAAGTAGCTGAGAGTGTTTTCTGTCAGATACAGCAAATGTGTTGTAAAATAAATTGTAAATTGTATTTACAAAGCGCTTTTCTAGTCTTGATGACCACTCAAAGCTGCTTTAACTACAGTTTTGCCTTTCACCCATGACTGTGCCATAAAATCACACTGGTAGAACTTCCTTCAGTAGTCACATAGGAGGAATGTACTAGTACTTGTTTTTTTGAAGAATGTGTAATGATGCCAAGAAACTGACATATTAAAAGCTGTCAGAAGCCACAATGTAATTCTCACCATGGCCCCATAAAGACATGTTCCGGCCCTGATGAACATGTCAGATAATCCAACAGAGGTCAGAAGATGTGCAAGATTGTCAAGTGTTCATCAAAGGATTTCACAAAAAAAGAGGTTTGATTCTGATGTTTTTTTCTCCGCATACACAACTTCAAGTAAGCCAAGGTCCCTTCACTGCATTCTGCCTGGTGTTTAATATCAAACCAACAATTGATTGTAATAATCGTTGTAATGCTGTCAGTGAACTCACCAGATCAGCATTTTGACACCCTTCGCGCACATCCACACAAACAAAATTAAAAGCAAATTAAGAAATATCAATTTGTTATTGCCATATTTAGGACAATCTAATGTCTTCTAAGTGACAAAGAACAAAAGATTACAGTGTACTGTCTGTTACCTTTTAATGCTAGTTTCTTGGCACAGCACCATGGTATACACCCTTGTTTACCCTGTGAAACTGGTATCAGTGTTTTCCACAGAGGATTGTTAGAGAAACCTGCGAGTGTTCTAAACTAAATCATGACAAATAACTATTACAGAAAATAGAATGAAAAAAATAATTAATGGTATATATTGTACAAATGAAGTACTACCATAAGCTCACTCAAGAAGACTAATCTGGTCCTTGCATAAAGCCAAGAAGGAAATATGATCTGTCCACCGTGGCCCTCATTCTGTTTCTGCATCTTAATTAACATTCAGCATCTTAGTTGATACAAACTTTTATAATTTGAAAACATCACAGTATATGGACATCAGCTGCTGTTGAGGATAGTAAGAAACTACATCTGAAATTACAGACTTGCCACTAAAAAGGAAATCCCAGAAAATAGTTTTGGACATTTTTTAGTGTTTATTGGAATGTTCCCTTTAAGATTTTGTGGGTCAAGGAAAAACATATTTCTTTGCAATTTATCGTACACTGTACCTTTAAATGTACATCACAAACTTTATTTCCTCATCACTTGGGCCACTTAAAGAGGGCCAATTCATTTATAAAAGCTGACGACATTTGTTAATACACATAAATAATCTCTGTCCATACTAGGGGAAATGAAAATGTATCTGTAAGTCAATCTGCTTTATCAGTTTATGAGTTGTGAAATAGTTGTACTGTAATTATAGGTGCCATTGTTGTAGCAGAAAAAACAGCTGCAACTGGAGTAGTAATGGTTGGTACAACAGGGCTGGTGTGTTTCATAACACACCAGCCCTGCTTATCTCCCCATCGCTCTCAGCATCTCCTACTGCCAAGCTGGTATTACTTCTTTCACATGAGTGGAATTTTGGCAGCTTTTTGTTCTGTGCAACATGAACAAAAGAAGGGAGTATGGAATGAGTATGGAGTATGAAATGTGATTAAAAATAGAATCCGTCATCAGTGACCAACGTCACTTGCTTGTCAAGATCTTTTTTTTCAGGTTGTAGGGTCAAAATTTTGCTCAGGGACATTTAATTTCCGTCAGTGTTTGTGAACAGTTATTTATGACAGTTGTTGTGTTGCATGTGCTGAGTTGAGACTAAAGTGAATTGTTATTTGTTCACTCAAAACCCATCTGGAATGTATGAGAAATTAGGATTTGAAAGTTACATAAATGTTGTGGGAGTTTAATTCAAATACTATTATATTATTAATTAATTAATTAGTTAATATTATACTATTATAATCAAGATTGCTGTGGTTATTAACTTGCTGTAAATACCTGATTTGTATTTGATTTGCATACCTGGTTTATGTATTGCAGTAGGAATGATAGGTATCATGTAGATAAATAAACCAATAATAGACAAATAAAATAAATGTAGAATATGTTACACACATTTTATTTTACTAGCTGTGCTTTCAGATATAAGGGGTGTCAAGTTTATTCTGGTCTTCACATCAATGCCTCCTAGTTGTTGAAGGGAGGAAGTAAGGATCTGGTGGTTAACTGTGTCAAACGCTGCAGAGAGGTCTAAGAGGATGAGCACAAGGGAGAGAGAGGCAGCCCTGGCAGTGTGGAGTTGCTCAGTGACAGCAAGAAGTGCAGTTTCGGTCGAGTGACCTGCTTTAAAACCAGACTGAAGAGGATCAAGAAGGTTGTTCCGGTGAAGGTAGGAGGAAAGTTGATTAAAGATAGCATGCTCCAGAGTTTTGGAGAGAAAAGGAAGAAGAGAGACAGGTCTGTAGTTATTTACTTCAGACGGGTCAAGGGTGGGTTTTTTAAGGAGGGGGGTCACTCTGGCCTCTTTAAGAGATAGAGGGGTGAAAGAGGATAGAGAAGGAGCTGAATTTGTGGTTGGTAGAGTGGTGAGATCAGGAGGTGGAGTTGAGAAAGAAGAGCGAATGTCATCTACTTTTTTTGTGAAGTAGTTGACAAAGTGAATTGGTAGAAGGGAGGAGGGGGAGTGGGGGGGTCAAGGAGGTTAGAGAAGATCGAGAAAGGTTTTTTGGGGTTAGAGAAAGAGGATTGAATTTTAGTCTGATAGAAAGATTGTTTGGCTGCAGAGATAGAGGCAGTGAAGGTGGAGAGAAGAGAATGATAGGAAAGCAGGTCATCAGGGTGTTTTGATTTCCTCCATTTCCTTTCTGCTTCCCGTATCGTGGCTCTCTCAGCACGCACTGAGTCAGACAGCCACGGGGCGGTGGAGGACTTACGAACCCGCCGTGAAGTAAGAGGACAGAGAGAGTTAAGAGAGGAGGACAGAGTAGAGAGGAAGGTGTCTGTGGCAGAGTTGGGATGCATGAGGGAGAAGGAGTCAGCTGAAGGAAGTGCTGATAGAACAGTTGAGGAGAGAGAGGAGGGGGAGAGAGAGAGCGAATGTTGCGACGGACAAGTGCCATATCTGATGAGATGAGATCGTCAGATTGGGAGAGTGGGAGAGAGTAGGATATGAAGAAATGATCAGAGACATGAAGTGGAGTTATCTTGAGGTCGGAGGTGGAGCAGTTTCTGGTGAAAATGAGGTCAAGCTGGTTGCCAGCTTTGTGAGTTGGTGGAGAAGGAGCAAGTGAGAGAGAAAGAGACGAAAGTAGAAGAAGTAGATCGGATGACTTCTCTGACTGGATGTTGAAGTCACCAAGAAGAACAAGTGAAAGAACATTTTCTGGGATGTTTGAAAGGAGGACATCTAGTTCCTCCAAGAAGTGTCCCGATGGGCCTGGTGGACGGTAGATGACAACAATGATTAGTTTGACTGGGTGAGTTACAGTTACAGCATGAAATTCAAACGACTGTGAAGAGAAGTGTGGCAGTGGGTAAATAGTGATAGTCCACTTGGGGTTGATGAGCAGACCTGTCCCGCCAACTCTTCCAGTGGATCTGGGTGTGTGGGAGAAGGAGTGGGCGGAGTAGAGAGCCGTCGGGTTGGCTGTGTTGGAGGGTGTTATCCAAGTCTCAGTGAGAGCAAGGAAGTCCAGGCATTGCTCAGTAGCAAAGCCAGAGATGAACTCAGTCTTGGGGGTAGCTGACTGGCAGTTCCACAGGCCCCCTGCAACAAGGTGTTGGATGTGTGTGGAGCGGGTGAGATAGATAAGTGAGGACCGATTACAGTGATGCTGTGAGTGAGTGTGAGGTTTGTAATATCTATGAGAAGAAACATGAACAGGAATGGAAAAAGTGCACATATGTGAAAGGTAGAAAACACTTGAAGACAGGTACTTAGCCTCGTTAGCCTTGTTAGCCTCCTTGTTAGACTCCTGTTTAGACTCCTTTGTGTTTGTCTTCCTGAGACTCCGGTTTAGACTCTTTTGTCTTCGTCTTCCTGAGTCTGCTGCTTCAAAGTGAGTGCTGATTTTTAAAAGACACCTGATTAGGTGCTGATTGGTTGCAGCTGTGTGGCCACTCCCCTGTAGCCAATGAAACTTCACACCTGGTGATGGTGATGGCTCAATAGAAACTAGGTCAAAACAATAACAACTTTCTCTTTGACCTAGCAGACAAAATGTCAACAACAAACTTTCACCTTAACTAAACGGACAAGTCAAAAGTCAAGCAACCCAGCTAGATACAATAGCAATTAATGAAATAGCAACCAGATAAGAAAGACCTACAGAAGTGATACTTAGCTTAATTCCAGTAGTCCTATGAGATACCCAGAAAGTCCAAATGCACACTATAATTGTTACTTAAGTCATTAAGTATCATTGTTACGGGGGTAAGTCATAACTCATAAGAGTGAAAATAAAGTTACACAATTTAATAGTACAGTGCTTTGTCTATTTGCAGAATATACCCACCATTGGGGTAAAATATGTATTCATCACTCTAATTTTTTCAATTTCATGTTATGTCATATTATATCAGAAGGTTAGATATTAAGAATATTAATATAATTTCCCATTATGATAAACTATTGTGAAGCAATCCATTTATTCAATTATCTAAACAAGTATATATATATATATGTATATATATGTATATACATATATATATATACATATATATATATGTATACACACACACACGTACACATTCCAAAGGTGTCTCAGTTTCCACCCAAGCGTTGACACATACATCTCTCCAGCTTGACTCTGGCAGACAAAAGGGCCTCACCTGCCCATCAAACCCGAGTTGACACACATACCCCTTGATTAGTCTAAATTTACTCAAAAAAAAGGGTCTGTCAACTAATGACTTAATAATGGAATCAGCAAGCCAGGGGTTTGTTCCACAACTTTGAAATTAATCACCGTTGACCGTCCGACCGTTTGGATCACCGTCCAAAGGAGTGTCAAAGGTACGTGACAAAAAAAAATACTGATTATAATCAGACTGTACTGCCAAAAGCCTATAAATAATATTAATAACAACCTATAATAATATGGCACTTTCCTGAAAACAAATGTTGCAAATAGTGTAACAGTCCAATCAAGCTCAATCAATTATAAAAACAGGACCAGACTAAAAAATGTGTAAAAATGTGGTAAGGACACATTAGTGGTATGTATTGGTATGTCCCTTCTAAACATATAGTCCATCAGAGTGTACAGCAGTTTAATAATATAAGTGCTTATAATGCTGATGCAGGAGAGGTCTCATAATTTCATGTGAGATTTGTGAGATCTATCTGCTATTATAATCTAAATCTGTTTAGCAGACAGTAATGTTATCCAGACAATAAGGGGCAATAATGGAATGTAATTTTGGTTTAAAACTATATGCTGATACTACTCCTGAAAGGAAATACGGCAAAAAAAAACAAACATATACAATGAAAAAACATGTTTGTAACTCGAAGCACTGAACATCTGTTTTTTTTGTTTCATTTTATAGATTTGTTGAAAAGATGGGTACCATACTCCTCATAGTTCTCTTCCTCAGTGCAAGTGGTAAGTTTGATGAGGAGAAATTTCATGCATTTATACTGTCTTGAAACAAATGGAAGCAAACACCTAGGAGATTAGAGAACTTGATTACATCCAATACTGCTTTTATTAAAGTCAAATTCAAATAAAACAGGGTATAATACAAATTATTACAAACAAAAATGCAGATTGGATTATGAATGTACTTTCATAAAACATGTAATTTGACATTTCAGCGGCAACAACTACAGCACCAGCCACCACAACTACAGCAGCCACCACAACTACAGCAGCCACAACAACTACAGCAGCCACAACAACTACAGCAGCCACCACAACTACAACCCCTGCAACAAACGCTGCAATTCCAGCAACAACAACTACAACCGCTGCAACAACAACTACAACAGCAGCCACAACAACTACAACACCAGCAACAACAACTACAACACCAGCAACAACAACTACAGCACCAGCCACCACAGCAGCCACAACAACTACAACAGCCACCACAACTACAACCCCTGCAACAAACACTGCAATTCCAGCAACAACAACTACAACAGCTGCAACCACAACTACAACAGCAGCCACAACAACTACAACACCAGCAACAACAACTACAACACCAGCAACAACTACAACAGCAGCCACCACAACTACAACACCAGTCACAACAATTACAACACCAGCAACAACAACTACAACACCAGCAACAACTATAACTCCACCAACAACAACTACAACTGCTGCAACAAACACTACAATTCCAGCAACAACAACTACAACCGCTGCAACAACAACTACAAATGCTGCAACAAACACTACAATTCCAGCAACAACAACTACAACAGCAGCCACAACAACTACAACACCAGCAACAACAACTACAACACCAACAACTACAGCAGCAGCAGCCACAACAACTACAACAGCAGCCACAACAACTACAACACCATCAACAACAACGACAACACAAGCCACAACAACTACAACACCAGCAACAACAACTACAACAGCAGCCACCACAACTACAACACCAGCCACAACAACTACAACACCAGCCACAACAACTACGACACCAGTCCCAACATCAACTACAACTCCAGCAACAACTACAACAGCAGCCACAACAACTACAACACCTGTAACAACAACTACAACAGCAGCCACCACAACTACGACACCAGTCCCAACAACTACAACACCAGCAACAACTACAACCCCTGTAGCAGCAATAACTACTACACCAGCCACAACAACTACAACACCAGCAACAACTACGACACCAGTCACAACAACTACAACACCAGCAACAACTACAACCCCTGCAGCAGCAACAACTACTACACCAGCCACAACAACGACAACACCAGCAACAACTACTACACCAGCCACAACAACGACAACACCAGCCACAACAACACCAGCAACAACTACAACACCAGCAACAACGACAACACCAGCCACAACAACGACAACACCAGCCACAACAACACCAGCAACAACTACTACACCAGCCACAACAACAACACTAGCAGCAACTACAACAGCAACCACAACTACTACACCAGCAACAACAACTACAACACCAGCAACAACTACAACAGCAACCACAACTACTACACCAGCCACCACAACTACAACACCAGCAACAACTACTACTACACCAGCTGCAACAACCACAAGGGGCACCACAACTAGTACACCGGCCACCACAACTACAGCACCAGCAATAACAACTACAACACCAGCAATATCAAGTACAACACCAGCAACAACTACTACACCAGCCACAACAACTACAACAGCAGCAACAACAACTATCACACCATCTACAACAACCACAACAGCAGTCACCACAACCACTCCAGCAACTACTACTATGCAAGCAACCACAACAGCAGCATCAGTAACTTCCACATTAGCAACAACTACAACACCATCCACAACAACACTTACAGCAACAACTTCAACACAAGCCCTTACTGCACCAACTACTATTATGACCACGGCCACAGTGCCAATAATGGAGACTTCAGCAAGTCCAACCACGACTGCCACCCCCACACTGTCAACCACTGTAGGGACAACAGCCCCCAATTCAGCTCCTACCAGTGAGGCAATAACCCCAGCCCCTGGAAATGTTTATGTTATTTTAGCAGACATCACAGATGTACCATTTACAGATGCTCTCAATGACACAAATAGCACTGAATTCCAAGAACTTGCACAAAAACTGATAGAGCCAGTAAGTAAAATTGCATACTGTGTACATAGTTTGGCACAATTGAAAAATGATTACTAGATCCCTTAGATCAAAGGAGAAATAATAAGATGAAAACGTTTTTACTATTTACATTGTCAGTTGTCCTATTCAGGACAACTGACTTGTTGGATTCGACATCTTCTGCATTTAAAGAGCGTGATTCTACAATAACTGAACAGGTGAGTCACCATAAAAGTTTTTTTGTATAATTTACAAAAAAATATATTTGAAATAAAACAACATTTGGCAAAATAAGTAAAATTGCTGAAATGCAATGTGTTTTCTGTTTTGGCAGCTTGTCTTCAGGGTATTAAGGTCTTTCCTTGGTTTGGAAGTAGTGGCATTCACGTAAGTTGACAGTATGTTAAACTTTAAGAAAAATGGCCAAAGTCTAATGTTTCACACAATATCTCTCACTTCCTCTGCAGAAATGGGTCAGTCGTCAACTTTCTAAATCTTCAGATTCACCAGCAGCACATTCTTAGCTCCATTTTAATTGAAGGTCCAGTGTGTAAAATGTAGGTGAAGTTAAAATAATTTATTTTAGTGTACAAAAACCTGATTGTATGAATTGGCGTATTTCATTACTCCAGAATGAACATGATGAATAATTGATGGGCTTATTCATACCAGGAGCTGGGTCAGCTCTACAGAGGTGGCCATTAAACAATGTCACCAATAAAAGTGGCTAGATTTTAGTATGCCTTTAACACAGTCATTCTTTTGGAAGACTATGAATACGCACCAGAAAATTGGCTGAATGAATGGAAAAAAATAATTGCCAATAGGTGAGATCACTAGAAAAATATTCACATACAGATCTTTTGAAATAAAGGCAGAGGTGATCCTAGACTCTCAACTCGCACGTCAGATGAGGAACTGGCTCACGTTGATTGTTTCTCAATATGCATAATTCTCTGTTCTTGCGTACTCCCATACTTGTGAAACGTCATCAGCCGTGGTCCGAGTACTGTTCCAATTCACAAGTATGCGAGCACGGTTCACACTCCGCCAATTTTACCAAGTATGCATCTGCTGTAATACATCTATTTTCCACATGATACGGTATATTTTAATGAAAATAAACATTTATAATATGAACATAATAATCATATATATATATATATATATGTACCTATTAAAAGTATTTGTACATATACATGTAGTACATGTTTATTTATCAACACTGTTGGTGGCGGTATTGAGGCTTAAGCACTTGGCGCCACCTGCCAATCAAACAGCAGAACAAGGAAGTACGCTGCTGTTCAACTTGGAATCATTGTACTTGTGTACTCGTGTACTTGGCGAGTATGCACTTGAGTCGTACTTCCCAAGTACGTTCTTGAGAAACAGCCAAAGTCTTGAATGAACCTGTGAGACCGGCGCTTCTTCTCATCTCACTCCAGCAGGGTTCAATAGTGAGGGGCTCTTTACTGCCACTCGCAGGTCAGTCCAGGACATGTTTGTCAGTGTTTTTTGAGCCCTTTTCTCACCAGTCAGAAGGGGCCCCATTAAGAGAGTTTTGATGTAGCAGTGATGAGCATATTAGTGGGGTTGTATGGGCTTCAATGATATCAGGGCAAAATGCTGCATCATGACACTACTCATAAAGGGGCTCCATTAAATGGGTTTGGATGTAATCATTTGCCTGAAGTTCAAGTTCATCTACTACTTTTGCACAGGGTTGATTTAACACTTGAAAACTCTGGTGAGCACAGTGCAGGTGCAGCTCCTCAGCTGAAAGGACCATGTTTCCTTTGTGTAGGCAACAAAGAGGCTGGAGAGTGATGTGAAACCCCATGTGTGGTTTAAAGGTCCTTTAATTGAAGCTTTCAAGGACAAACACATTATACAACAATACTTTGCCATTCAAGTCAGCAGAACGCAGAACATACTGCGTGTTGCATTTAGAAGTCCAGAGACGTTTGAATAGCATCGTGAGCAAACCAAAGGTCCAGTACTAAAGGCTGAAATGAAACGGCACATTTGGATCGTATTTTAATATCACAACTTTGTTAAGTCACACATGACAGTTGAGAACACTTCCAATGCAGGAAAGCAGTGTCAGGGACACTGGCATACTGTACATGTGCTTTAACAGTGGAGTCATAGAATGGCAGAAAAATACTGTAACTCAGCACTTAGCTGGTTTTTAAGTAATGATCCCAGTTTTTGAAGAAACATTTGCTCCATGACAAGGATTTGCACAAAATGTGAGGACATTTATTGTCTAAAATGTGTTAAGGCTATTTTTTGTAAAATTCTTCAGTTAAAATGTGTGTTAAAGGGACAGTTTTTTGTTTGTTTGTATGAGCTGTCCCATGGTCAGTGTATTACATACAGGGAACTGGGCTGTGGAAAACCACACTGCAACGAGAGTCTGCATGAGACAGGCAGGCATTTGTTTAATCTGAGTCAGATTAAATCTATAATATCTTGGGAGTATGTTTACATGTACTGGAACATGAAGCGTGTAAACCTCTCATTTCCCACACCAGTCTACAGAGAAAATCACATAGGAGCTGCTGGTCTGGAGCTGCCTCATTTCATAAAGTTAAGGTAAACCTGAACAAAGGATTTCAATCACCAAAGTGACAAAATAAGATCAGCAGTGGATCAACAACTGGTGTAAAATCAAAGTCCAATCAGTTTGCTTCAGTTGTCTAATACTGAGATAAGACACAAGTGTCAGTTTCAGTAAATATGGAGAGACTTTTGGTGTGTTCCATTTGTCATTGGAGCAACCTCACTTACCACGAGTTACAGTTTCAACCCTGTTAAAAGTGACAGTTTAGCTCTTTTAAATTGTGCTTGTTTGACGTAATGACAAAAAAAGTGGTGAGTGCATGACGCACCCCCTGTGCCGAGAACCACAATAAGATCGACACCTGCTTATGCAAGATATTTTAAGAACTTTTCCTCTCTGTAAAACAGCCATTACCAACTAGCAACTAAGGCCATATCCACATGAAAACTGAAACAAAACAATTAATTAATAAACAATTTTTTCAAATCAAAGAAGATGCTCCACGCATTAAAATGTCTATAATCACAGAAATGGAGAAAGAATTAACCAAGCCTGGGAATAAATGGGAAATAAAGACAAAAGTTATCATAAAGCAAACAACTTGGTGACTTTGTTGCTATATTTAGTGACTTTACAGATCCCCAGCAACTTTTGTTTTCCTACTAAAAAAACAACTAGCAACAAATTTAAGGTGGTCGCAACTTTCTGGCATAACCTTAACTACTTTCCGAGAAGTGAGCTTCATCTAGTCGGTCTGACTGCAGACACAGAGAGGGGAAGAGAGAAACAGTGTGACCACACAGACAGCTCAGAGTCACAGACAAGAACCAGCTGTGGATGTGCAGTGCAGCTGACTGTGTGCCCAACAATAACCCATCTGTTCAATCAAGTAAAAACTGTGTCCATAAAAATAGGTTTTGTTTTCCACTTTTCCTCTTTCCGGCTATTTTCACAATTCAGTTTCATTGTTAATTTGAAGACTTGTTTTTTTTCTTCACCCCCGTGTCTGCAGTTGCTGAGGACAGGACATGTTCTAGTCTTTTCAGGCTGACTTGAGTCACTTTCTATTGATGGTCGTCGGCTACACTGCCAAATAATCTCCAAAGTTAGGGGACAGTCAATGCCAGCCAGACATCGTTGTTTTCCCAAAGATTTCCCCACTGTGTGACCAGTTTTCAAAAAACACCATTTCAGGTCTCCCAAAATGCTGTTTCTGTGTGGATGAAATGCCAATGTGATAAAAAAACAAAACAAAATTGCGTATTCAACTACCGTTTGTGTGTGGACAGGCCCTAAAGCGACTAAACTCACTCTCTTGCACCAAAGTCCACAGAGAAAATCAACATTTATAGCTTGCATGGACAGAGTAACTGCTGGGTGTACTGCTGCCTCGTTTTCTAAGTGTCTCACTGATGTTAATCCCGATGGAGTAATACAAGCACAGAAATAAGACATTTGAGCTTAATGATGGCGGCAGCAGTGGATCAACAACAAAAGTGTTCTTTGATGTAAAATCACTGATTTTCTCTATGAACTTTGGTGCAGGAGAAGTCATCCAAAAAAAAGCTGTCAAATGGCAAAATAAAGCAGCAAACATTTAAATAGATGAGCCTTTTGTGACTAAAATCTGTTTTCCCTTGTGTCCACTGAGAGTGAGCCTTATTTATCTGGTTCACAGTGCAGGGGTTGCACACAGCATAGTCAGCAGTGACGATGCTTTAGCTCATGAAACCACATTTCAAAGGGCTCTTCATTTTTGGAATGGCTGATATAGATTATATATCATATAGGGCTGTAATGATGATTATTAATCACTTACTAAATGAATTAACTATTTTGATCATCGATTAATCAATGTTTTTTTTTTTTAAATAATTAAAGTAAGCTTTCTGATTTTTCAGCTTCTTAAATGTGAATACTTTGCTCCATATAACAAAGAAATCATTTATACTGATTCATTTTGGTTTGTGGACAAAACAAGACACTCAAGAACATCATCATTTTCACTGATTCAAACACTGCTCAACATTTCCTATGAAATGACTTGCAGCCCTAATATCATATTATGCTACACTGTAAAAGGCACTGATGCACTGTGACTGTGCAGTGTATGTCAAAGGCCAACCATATGACAAAAATGAGATTACAGAGCAAGCAAATATCCAACATTAATAATAATAAATAAGCTGTATTTAGACAAAATAAGTTAAATAATTCAGCCAGTGTAAAGACTAACACTCACACTGAAATGAATGAGTGAGTGCAGTAAACCACTTCCTCAAAGAGATGCTACCCCCCCATTGTAAACTTAGTTAGTTATAAGTTTATTTCAAACATGCAAATATGAAATAACAATAATAATAATTAACTTTCGCCTATGAGATCTGATCATAAGTGGACAGTGTTGTCTGTTCACACCCGACACTGACATCAGGATTCATCTCCTGTGACCACATATGATTGGATCTCACTTTCCCACAGTGTTAGTGTATAGTAGCCAGTGGGGTTAGGGTTGATATGACCGAGCTGTGACATGCAATGGTAGCTTAAGATTGTAAACCACTCAAAGTCCACAAAGAAAATCTGTGTTTTTATGTCGGGGACACAGGAGCTGCTGGTCCGTTTGGAAAGTTTGTGTCACTTAATGTGAACGGAGGGTTTCAAACACATAAGTCACAAAATAACATATCTGACCGTCCGGATTGAGGCAGTGGTAGATGTAATGTGATGTGATGTTTTATTGATGGACTTGGGTGTGGGGAGCGAGAGGTTTGCAGTGAAGCTGTTGGAAACCAGCGCGTGTCAGTAGCCAAACTAATACCAATACCATTAAGGTCTGGTATTAATTAAAAATGAATACCAGACCATAATGAGGTCAAAGGGCAAATAACTTGCGGTTCACTATTGCAGTATCAGCAGAAAAGTATATCTGAGCAAAGCCAAGCTGGCTTGAGATACTAGCTTTCTTGTTAGCAAGATGCACTAGATAGCCAAAAGCATATAGACAGCTACACATTTCAGCACTGCTTGCTGTTTGTATAACTGCTTAACATTTTATTCTTCTAGTATCAATCATTCTAGCAGATGTTACAACCTGGCTGCAGGGAGTGGTTCCCATTAAGACAAGGGAACATTATGAGAGGAGGGTACAAACACTGTTTCAGGCTCAGTCATACTGTGCAGTAAGGTTGGGCTGTGTTTATCGGCGAGAAACTGTTTCTTTCTTAACAACACTCGTTCTTAAAAACAGGGCCTTAACTGGTATCTTTTTTTTTTACAAGTATTTTGAGTTGATTGTATTATTTACTGTGAAGAAGGCAATGTCCAGTTGTGTGGAGGGATGGGTGGAAATCATTACAGTGAAACATTGCAACTTTTTGCATGGCGATATATCAGTTTTGAGAGTATTGTTGTTGTTTTTTAACATATCATTTTTTAACTGATTTTATAAATCAACATTAAATTTATAAATCAAATCAACAAATTGATTGTTTCAGTCCACTAGATGTTGCCAAGTGCTCACTCTTACTGGAGCTGAGTATATCGCAGTATATGATTTCACAAATACTCAGTACTTTACAATATCGTGATAATATTGTATTGTGGCCTTAGTCGTGTGTGTGTGTGTGTGTGTGTGTGTGTCTTTGTTTGATCGGTGTCCAGATCATTGTGGTGTAGCAGGTAAAAAAAAAAGCCCGTCACACATCTGTTGTATATGTTGAATTTGACTGTTTCAACCTAAAGTAAACAGATATAAAATATATAAAACAGTCAATGTGTAAATTTTAATTCAGTTGGGTTTCACAATGAATGTAATGTGTTGATATAGACCATTTTCCAATTTGTGCCTGACAATATAAAGCCATTCTTTTATCAGAAAAAAAACCAAGCTAGTATTTTGGCACCCAAATTGTTCTACTGTGTAATGCACAAAATGTGGAAATGTGACTGCAGCAAAGTGTGAGTTTCTAGATACAAAAATACACAAAAAGTATTTCCCTCAAGCCATTTTTCAGACATAAACTCGGGTAAAGGTCCGGGAATTTGGGTCCAGAGATTGTTACACACGTGTTAAGAATGAATTTGGAGATTGTCTGGGTGAGATACATTCACAACACCAGGAGAAAGTCTGTATCATCAAGGTGAGGGGCGGAGCCTGGGTTGAACATACAGGAGGCAGAATATTCAGTCACTCTTTCAGTCAGTACATTTAAATGATATTAGAAAAAGAAAATGGTATTCAGACTATGACTGGCCTTTTCCTAAACCAAACAAACATGTTAGTCAAACTGACATTATATGAAACAAATTTCTCAAAGAATTTCTGAAACTGGGGTTTCTCCTCCCTAGATGGGTTCTAATAGGCTTGTGTAAACACAGCAATCGCACACCTTTCCAGCAAAAATCAACCGGGCTGAGACCTAGAGACCGGGCCTAGAGAGGGTGGTCTCAGCTCACACAATGGGTACAGTGGGTACACAAATTACCCAAAATATATAAACAAGCAGCTTACCTGATGCGTCTTCAGAATACAAACTGTCCAGTGAATAAGTCATTTTATGCCTCCAGGACACATCTACTCCTTCGGAGGTGTCTGACGCAGCAGCAGGGCATCATCATCAGATATATGGCATTGTTTTCTCGGTGTAGCCTAGTTGCTCACTCAAATTGGAAATGTCCTGAACACTGGTATAACACCATCCAGAGAACAGCAATATATGCCATTGCCTACTCTCACTGGTAGTAATCTATTTTTGATTACGAGAATCTAAGGAATTTCCTGAATTACAAATTTCCCACAAAATTCTGACCAATCACACAAATTGTTTATAAGCGTGTAGTGAGTAGTGAGTCTAGAATGCAGTGTGAAAACCAATCAGACTAAGGTTAAGTGCAACAATGTAACACAATTACTCTCTGAATCACAACAAAGTCCAGGGAGGAAAGCACCCTAAATGAGTTGGACTTAAAGGTGCATTCCATTTGTAGTCAGAACTCAGGATTTCCGACTTGAAACTTGAAACAAACTCATCAACCCCTGACATGAAATTTCATAAACACTGCTGATGTTTTACTGCTGATAGCACTTCTGTCATATTTCACATTAAATTGGTTGTACACACAGTACTATTTCATTATAAACTGCAGACATGTTACTTGCATTGTTAATAACTATTATTGGGTGAAATGTGTTAAAATCATGTGTGGTTTTCGATGTAAATGGTACTCAGCATTAGATTTGTTCAACAGTTCCCTGTTCCTCTATTTCCAGTATACAGTACCTGGTGAAGGCAGACACGTCAATCAATTCCCCACTAGTGCGTACACTGGGACAAGGGCAGTAATCCAATTAAACAGCATAGTTGAGCTACAACCATGGCTCTACTTAACCGTGCATGGAAACATACTGAGTGTGAATAATCTGGAGCTTTTTTCCTGCTGTGTTCTCACATGAGCTGAGATTGACCAAAGATGTGACTCGGGAGCTGCCAGTGATTTCTACAGACATTTGTGAGAGCAGACTTGAAGGTGTATATCAACAACAATAATAATAATAATAATAATGATAATAATAATAAACAATGATGCAAATAAAACCCTAAAACTCTGGAATGTATATCAACAAAATCACCCAGACTTTATAGAAAAATAAAAATAACCCATGGAATAAAATGAAATGTAAGCTTAAAGACTTTTTTCTTAAAAGTACAAAAGAAAAATCCAGTGAAATGATAAACCAGTGAAATGAAGACGTTCTTCTCCTTCATCATGTGTCCTGCAGCATCCCTCCACCACCCGCCTCTCTCCTCACCATGTGATTCTCTTGCTCCTCGTTCCTTTGAGACTCTGGCGGCTCGACAGACCCTCGACTGAGACCCTCCTCCTCTCCACGTCATCTGACAGCACAAAGAGAGGGGAAGGATCAAATTCGGACACACCATGGAGGGCTCACACTCGTACTGTTAAAGCGTTTTTTTCTTACCTGCAGTGTGCCTCTTGGACTGGTTCCAGCACCAACACCTTGCACTCTCTCTTGGCTATTTTGTCCAGTGAAAAGAGGGCGTGGTCAGGGGGAGGGTAGAGGGTTCGGCCCAGTGGAGATCCCATAGGAGGCGTGATAATACGCTGGTCCATTACACTGCCTGACCTGGAACAAGCAGAGGTGGACATGATTGACATGATCCTTGAACAAGGACTCATGTGAATCACTAACTCATTTGGGTGCGGATAAACTCGGGATGACACTATATCATTCTTTCATGTTCGAGATCAATATTGATATCACAGTCATTTTAGACCTTTTAAACTATGTGGTTTACAAAAATATTTTTGCCAGCCATCAAGAAGAAATAAATAACCCGAAACATGACTTGGCTAAAATACTATGGCTGTTTTTTACAGTCTGTGCATAGATTACAGCACAATAACTAGGATTTTAGACTGTATGAAATTTAACATTTCTCTCTTTCCGATATCCAATACAGTGATCCACAATACATGTTGTGGATTTAGATTACCCCTCTGCTAACCTACATGCTGATGTTTCCTTAAGCCATAAAAATTAACTCCATGTAGCTTTAGGTACTTTATACAACTGACTATAGTGCTACTATTATTCCTGGAACTATGTGGTGGGAACTTGCCTAGAGAAAGGCCCTGGCAGACTACCAGGCAGACACCTTCTTTCTGAGGCAACAGTGTTACCCACTGTACCACTGTACCACCCACTTAACATGAAGATAATGCACATGACTCCCTCGTACCTGACGTGGTGTGATCTGGATGGCTGCTGGTGGGAGAAGCTCTGCGAGCGACCCAGGCTCTGTTTCTCCAGCAGCTCTCTGGCGGCAGGGCTGGATGACGGAGACTTCCTCAGAGGTGATGAAGGGGGAGGTGAAGACATGGAGGCTGTGAACTGCAGCTTCAGTTTCATGTGCTGGCATAGCTGTGGAATTACAGTGGAGCAGGGGGACAGAGAACAAGGACACTGTGAGGCATAATATATGTAGCAGTACTATAAAAACCATTGCTGTGAAATATAAATGTATATAAATATATAGATTTACACAACAGATTCACATTTGGTACAATGAAATGCATTTTTGTATGCAGTAATCTGTTATGATTATGCCTGAAAGCTTAGTTTTAGGTTAACTTAAAAAAGGTTAAATTGCTAAAGAATATACAGCAGCTGTCCTGAAAGGGGACATCCCTGTCTGATGGGTTAGGGTTACAACTGTGCTGCTGAGTCCATCTACCACCTTTACCAAACAAAAGCCTCCCTGTATAATAAACTAAGATGTGATATAAAACCCTTACCAAAACCCTTAGCGTGGAAAAAAGAAAAGTCTACCCTCAAGAAAGGTCTACCCTATCTTCTCCTGGTCTAGAAACCAGCATTAATGTTATATTCTTGCATACGTACAAGAAGAAAATGGTGTCCATTATTGTATGAGCTGGTACACAGTATGTTGGCGAGAAAGGTTTTGAAAAAGGTTTATAATCTGTGAAGAGCAGCTCAACCAATCTCCTTTCTTGGGCAGCAGGGAGAGTACTGCCATCCTGCAGGAACACTCCTGGAACACCCAGCAGGCAGGCCAGTTAAGGAAGTCCCTGCAGCAGCTCATCCACACTTGTCTATGCAACAATTCTCTAATTGAAAGAGGTTGCTGTAATAGTCCACAGCATGGTGCTTCATTTCCACAGGATCAGTGGTAATTCTATCAGACCATTTGTTTGGACCATTATTCCGACTTCTCTAATCTAAAGAAAAAGGATGTACAGTGTCCCATGGTGGTGAACCTAGATCTTATAAGTGCTCCTTTGGCTCGTTCATTAAGAAAAATACTGAATTCCTGTTTTTTTTTTGTGTTGATGTTTGGCCCATGTCTGTGCTATTGTTGTTTACGATATTGATTTCTAGGTCTCTAATTTCCTTCTCTAGTGCCTGAATTACAGCTCTGACATTAGCTGAGGAATGGTACCAGGTACTATGCTAGTGGAAACGCTACTTAAGGCGAGTAGTGGAAATACGCCATAACAATCTAAAACTCTCCCTTCCTCTGCCTCCAGAAGAGATCTTGCAAAAGTACCAATATGAACTGCATTTTTCTGCAGGTGACATACGCAGCTCAAGGATGATTAAATGGTGATTAGTGAAAAAGCAGTCTAGTTTTCTGAAGGTTTTGTGTAGGGAAATGTTCAGTTGTTGTAATGTGTACCGGTCTGACTGAGACCCTGCCACAGTAACACAGTCAGAGTCAGTGTCATAGTCTATATCTTCATATTCTTCACTATCAGTATAATGAACCGGGTGTCATTATTAAGCACAGACAAAAACCTCATCAGTTGGTCAATCGATTTTTTTTTTGAGCACAGCACATTCCTCTGACAGCTGCTCAGTGATGTCACACTC